>NW_020270588.1:1965223-2041058 GCF_002803265.2 Melanaphis sacchari
GCCTGGCCGACGACGCGCGGTGGACGAACGGCGCAAGCGTGACGTGTACAAGGGATTGGCGGGCCAGCCGCCGGGCGCGACGGCGAGGCGCCGCCGGCGACGGGGCCGACGGAGAGCGGCTGGCCGACGCCAAGAAGTCCACGGCCGAACTGTACCAGACGATCGGCGCCGGGACGACGTGGTCGGCCACCTTGCCGGACTCGCCGCTCACCGGGCGGGCCGCGTACCGTCGGCTGGATTCGGCGGTGGCCGCCGAGCGGTCGCTGACGGAAAAACTGGCGCGGCCGGCACCGGCTGAACGAGTGCCGGCAACGGGTGGCCGACAAGGCGGCGCGGCTGGCCTGGTTGGTGGCGAGGTGGCCGCGGCCAGGACCGGCGCGAACCGTCGCCGCCGGGCGACGCGGCCGCCGCCGGTGCCGGAGCCCGCGCCGATGCTGGACAAGAAAGTGGACGCGCTCAAGCTGCAACCGTCAGGCGGCCAGGGCCGCGACATTATCGCCGACAACACGGCCATGAGGACGCGCTCAACGGACAGTTGGTCCGACGTCCGCCAACAGGCCACCGCCGTGGTCGAACTGCTCGCGTACGGTACGGCCGCCAAGCAGGAGGCGGTCGCGTACAACCGGGATTATTGCCGGGTGGTGGCGATCACGAGCACGTCGTTCGACGGGATGACGCGCAGAGCGCGTACTCGATACGGGAATATCGGCACTGAATCCAGCAGGTGACCCGTTTTTTATCCGCGGTCGATTACCTACGTTTTGTTTTTGTTTTGTTTTTTTGGATAAGCGTAATTTCGAGTATCGAAAATTTGATGATACCGAGCAGTTAAATTCGAACTTTTCAGAGTCCTACGTACGGCCAACGTTTTGCCGGTATACCACGTACCTACGTAATTTTCCGAACGTTCGATTTGAATCGATACACTCGAATTTCTCCTTAAAATCTTTGATGTATTTAGACCAGACGGATAGATAAAATAATATAAAATATCACGCTGCTAATACTCAGTGACAATATACGAGTAGGCGATAAGTTATCACTAAGTCTATCACCGATAAAATGTATTTATGTTATTACTATAAAACACGCCGAGTGTATTTAATTAGACCCGGCTAATATAATAAAGCCCTTAACTGTATATTATAAATTATTATAAATTCGGTTTTGTTCGCTATATTTTTATTTATATTCAATTAAATTCTAAGATTATAAATTAACTATAGGTATCATATAAGTCTGTAGTACCTAATTATGTATTTAATGGTTGATAAAGATAAATCATATACGTTACGTTATATGTTGTATTACAATTATAAATAAATATAGCATAAAATTTAAAAATTTAATATTTAAAAATAAACAAATAAATGAACAATTCTTAATTTAAATGATTTTTTTTCGAGCCTTAGATCACTAAACTTCCTAATTAAATCTAAAAATCCAGTTATATATTTAACCATTTGGCAAAGAGTCAAACAAGTAAATTTAATTTTCCTAATGAAGAGAAGTTTTTCTGACGTTTTTAAGTTCTTCTGCTTTACAATTTGTAATTGCAAGGTTGAGTAAGGTTATAAGGAAATGTTCATATATGGAAGATTCATTTAAATTATTTTCATAATTAGTTTATACATAACAAAATATTTTAAATGGATTTTGATGGTAATTTTTGAATATAAAATTTGAAGATTCACAATTCCTTTGTTTTATTTATATTCATCAAAATTGTCTTTAAAAGTATTGATGAAAATATCAGCAGAAGTTTCAGATAATAATTCTGAACACAATTTTGTAAAGAACTATACTCTTTGATTATAATGCAAGGAACGAGTACACCAATAGGGCAAATAAAAAGACAATGCGTTTATTTTTTATTTAGGCCTATAAAACCTCATATTTAACATTAAATATTTAACTAATATTTTTTTTATTCAAGAAAATGATTACTTCTTTAGACATTAATATTATGTTAGTATGACTTAATACGTTTACCTATATATTTGTTAAGAATATCTCAACAACTAATCCTTCATAACAGTATTTAATCACTACAGAAAATTAATCTCTCTGTGCTTTGTCATGGGTTGAATCTAAAATAATCCCTTGATATTTATTTTTTTGCTTAATTATTTTCATTAAATTATCATTCCCCGTTAGATCGATTATATCATTACAAACTCCAATCGAAAGATAAGATACGTTACCAGGTCATTTATTGATGGATTTATTAGTGTGTTGTTTTAAAAAAAGATCAAATTCAATTAGTTCAAGTTATCCAAGAATATTTCCATACGTTAAGAATCAAAATACGAATCATTACACTCAAACACTAACCACCTGGTAGCAAAAATTTCACAACAGTTATGATACTGCTATTAGTACTTCAGTCCAATATTTTTTTCATTATTTATTTGATTTAAAATAGTATTATCAATATGACATATTTTAGTATAGACTTTATTTAACCAAGTTAACATTTATTAATGATTATTTGCACTGTTTTCATATTCTTTAACTTTTTCGTTTTTTGAAAAAGAATACAATTATTTGAATTAAAAAATGTTCAAACAAGACAACATACGTTTCCAATTTGTTAAACATCTACGCAATTATATTTAAACATTGTGAAAGATTAATTTAAACAAAGGTATATAATTAATATTTAATGTACAGTTATAATAGCAGCATTCTTCTTTAAAAACATCATTCAAATGAACAAGCCACATTTCTGGATCTTTTATACAACTCAATATCAATTTAAATACTATTAATATTATCTGAAGTATTATTATTAGTAGGTAGTAATATTACAATTTTTGAATGTAGAAGTAGATTCAATATAATAATTAGAGAGTTGCATTTAAAATGTCTAGTGTATAAATAGTATATTAGATACAATATTAATAATAACATTGACATTTTCAATACTATAAGAGTACTAATATTTAATGTACTAGAATTAATTATTACTTCTTAATTATTAAAGGTTTAAATAAATCACTTATTTAATCACAATTTTGGCAACTTGCTTATTTCTTTTTAATTTCGTTTTACTGCATCACTAGGGAATTTTTCTTTTCAGACATTATTGATATAATTGTAAAACAATAAATGAAATATATCATAACATTACAAGCGCACTCGCGCGTCACGTTATACAAAAAATCTAATTGACTAACAAACTTACACACTAATTTCACATGGTACATACTAAATTATGTAGGTACACCTTAAAAAATTATTATTGGTTTGTATTACTATGTAGATGACAAAGCTATAATTTCCATTAACAACGATCCCCTCACTGCCTCCTCAAATCTACAAAATCATCTTGCCTACATGGAAAACTGGTTTACCATATGGCGTTTCAAAGTTAACCAAAGCAAATCGATCCACACTACCTTCATCCTCAGACAGGCTCCGTGTCCAAATGTGTTTCTATATGGTACACCCATTCCTACTTCTCCTACCATTAAATATCTTGGTCTAACACTTGATCAAAGACTTACTTGAGCCCACCATATAAGAACCAAAAGACTAGCTCTAAATAATCGCCTATGCATGCTAAAAACGGTATTATGCAATAATAAATATACTTCTACGCGCACCAAACTTCTTATAAATAAAAGTATACTCAAACCAATGTGGACGTACGGTTTGCAGTTATGGGGTAGTGCAAAAAAGACAAACCTTAACAAAATTCAATCATTCCAAAACATTGCTCTAAGGAAATTAACAAATGCACCTCTTTACGTCTCAAATTGTTCCCTTCATTCAGATCTTAAATTAAAAACAATAGCTGAGGAATCCAAGTGTTTCTATAAAAGATTCTACAACCACCTAAGCACTCATTCAAATCCACTTATCAAAAAATTGGCCTCCGCTACCATACCAAGTAATCCCCCAAGACGTCTAGAGCGCAAGTGGTGTCGTGATTTGTTACAATAAATTAAAAAAAAAAAAAAAATTTAAGTAAATAATTAATAACCACAGAAAGTGTCATCAATGGGTGGCTCCTTTCATCAAATTATTTTCCTGTGAATGTACTTTTAATATATATTCTTATTGTATCAATGATACAGATTGTATATTACTTGTAAAAATAAAAAATTTAAAAAAAAATTTGTTTGTATTGACGATTTTAAACAAAAATAATTTTATAAAGCCAAATTAATATATGTGAACCATAATTATTATATTGGGTCTCGAAGCTACAGCAGCCCCTCTAGCCCCTTCAAGTAAGGTTTTAAATACATAATTAATATTCTAATGTATTTATAATAATATTGTAGTAGTAGTAGTAGAATAATACGAATAATTTGTCAGTTAAATCGTTAAGCAATGATTTTTTTTAAACTTATTGGCGAGATAGTATTCAATTTAAATTTATAGTAAAGTTTATAGTCATCTCTTGTTTATAATACATACTTGTTCGTAAAACATTTTTGAGTAAAATTTTTAAGAGAATGTTACAAATGCGTACATTGTTTTGATGTAGAGTTATATTCGTTTTTATTTATTATTTCATCCTTAAGCTTACTGTAAATTTAAAAATTATAAACAAATAACAGATAGCATATGACAATATTATTAATTTTTAACTATATTAAAATTAATTCGTTTTAATACGTATTAAAATATTATACAACATTTGTCTATTCGTCATTCGACTTGTTTTTTGAAAACGTCTAAGGTATTTTAAGAAAAATTAATTAAAATGTATATTAATGTATTTATTCGTATATCCAATATGCGCATTATAAATATTTATATAACCTATTATCATTATTTTGTTTTTTAATTCGCAATATTCGAAATAAATCGAAACGGTAACACGTTATATTAGAAAAACTAAAAGTTATATATCCAATGAGATTTCCATTACATTTTCATTGCACGGCAACAATTCTAACGAAATTACGTAACGTATTACAAATTAAGTAACATCGTTACAATAACACATCACTTATGTTACGTTACCACTCGACAGACTGCTTTGCACTCTAATTCGCATTGATTTTATACGAATTAAGTTCGTATTTGATGTTAAATAAAATTCGAACTAATGGGTGCATAAAACAAGATGAAATACCTTCTCGCACTACTGCAATCCTGATAAGGTTGTAAATAATAGCGTTTCCGGTTAAAATATATTTTTTAGTCCCAGAATTTCTTCTAATGCACATTTTGAATGTAAATGAACTAAACTGGTTTAATTACTAAAATTGAATTTATATGAAACTAAATTAACAGCAGCTTACATGCGTTTTATTCTGTAGGTAGGCTAATTTGTATTGAGGTATAAATTTGTTTAAGATGTGTATGTCAACTTATTCTACCTATTTGGTTACATGCACAATTGAAATTAATTGGTCATATTTATACATTGATAACATGTTATATAATAAACATAATAGATATCAAAAAACGTTATAACATTAATGAATCATAGATATATTGAATCATTACGCTGAGTCCTGGTCATAATACTATAATAGCTTTATTTAAAAATAAAAATAACTTACTATTATAATTTTAAATTTTCATCTCCGTGTCAAAATGACTAGGTTATGCTTCTCATAGTGAACTGTTGCTATTTATTCACAATAATAATATGAATGTTGCATGTTTACACTTTCAGTTGATAATTAATATGCAGCCTACGGCATTAAAACTTAAGATGTACGCATAAAAATAAGTCAATTATTAAAATTTAAATATTTTATTAAAAGGAAAAAGATGATAATCAATCGTATACAGAATAATTCTGACGAAGAAATAGAATTTGTTACTGAGGGAGCAATGCCATCGGTTGAGTCTGATTTAGAATTACCTACCTCCATTAAGCCAAACAACAACGACCTAAT
Source organism: Melanaphis sacchari (assembly GCF_002803265.2). NCBI lineage: Eukaryota > Metazoa > Arthropoda > Insecta > Hemiptera > Aphididae > Melanaphis > Melanaphis sacchari. The sequence continues at coordinate 1,971,091 of NW_020270588.1, forward strand.
GTTGTTGAATGATTGGATCGACGGCGGAATGATGGAGAAACAAATTTTACCCTCAAAAGAAAGTGAGGAGTTGTCTAGTTCTTCCGATTCGACATATCAAAATGATACCATTACTTCGAGCACGTATACATTTCCTAGAAAAAACGTACGTACCTAACTCAAGCTTTTAAGTATAACCTATCATCTCCATAATTATATAAATATAAATGATTGAGTACAGCTGCAGAGATATGACCATATATTCTCTAATTTTACCATTATTGTGAAGTATTAACTACAAAATATGTTTGCAGTTTAGCTTGTACACAACAATGGTAATTTTTTTTTTTTTTTTTTAATTTCAAATAACTCATTAAATATATCTGTGTATAAATATATTATAGTGTCAATTTATATATGTACGTATATGAATTTAAATTGTATATGATGCACTTTTAAAATTAATTTATTGATTTTTTTAGATAGTTGATCGTCAAAAAAATTGCTACAAAAGGTGGTCAATGTACAATAATCTATTTATAATACGTTATTAATTTAAATGTATATGTTATGAACACTAAACAGTAATAACTAGGTAACTGTAGAATTAATGTTTAAAAAACTTATTTTTCTAAAGAAAAATTAACTGATAAAAAAAAAAGGGGGAAATATCAATTTAAAACTAATTTATTCCTCAATTTGTTTAAAATCTGAATATTTTTTTCGCTTTTAAGATTACTAATGACTAATACACTTTCAACCTATACTATACGTGAATAGTGAATAGATCATAACAAGTAGTAAGTAATAAGAAAATAATACTATAAGTCCATAATTTATTAATTAATTTTATAAACTAATATTTTCTGATTATGTTATATATTAAGTACTTATAAACTTATAACCTACTCATATTATTCGATTATTTCCATAATTGTTGTACTACTCTTATAGATACGTAGATCATAGACCATATACATATTATATACCTATGTATAAATGTATAATATTTCATAAATTAACAGTTAACAAATGTAATGTCGCTGAATAAAAATGATTAAGTATAATAACATTTACAATTTAAAAGTTTCAAATAAAAATTAAATTGACAGGTTAACTGCTCTGTGTTCCATTTTTTTGTACATCGATCATTTGTCATTCAAGCTCACGCAAAAAAACGAATATGCCTTTTTCACTAAGATCTAAAACTTTATGAAAAAGTATATTTTTATTTTCGTTTAATATGTGATTGTAAGTTATGATTTTGTAACCAAATTAATGAATTTGTTTCTCTAGTAATAGTATTTAAGTTTTTTATGCAAAAACAACTAATTAGGTTCATAGAAAATTCAGAGTTGTGTCATTTCAGTATTTTATAGTGTTGATTTTTATACGATAGGTAGTATAATTGTATCTTTTCGATTGAACAAACAATGAATAAATTATGCAAATCCCGAAAACTAATTACACTTGTTGATTGTACTTGAAAAATACCCCGTCAAATTAAGTTCAGTAGACCGAAAGCAGATCATAATTTTAATGAAAAATCAAATAAAACCATAAATGTACGATAACATTATTTGAAGTGATAACTATTTAGTGTTTATATTTTATGATGTATATAATACCCATTTATATAGACAAACATTATTTTTACTAAATATTTTAAAAATATCTAAATAAAATTATTAAATACTATTTACATATTGTATTGTAAGCTAAAAAAATATTTTGTGTTTAATTTATCATCTTGGTATTTTAATTGAATATCTATAAAACTTATAAAAATCTTATAATATTAAAAATAACCTGCAGTGTCACAAATAACATTTTATTGTCATTTACACTCTCGTTGTAAATAATTGTTCGTTTAGCTCTGACGGAAAATGTGGGTTTTTAACAAATTAAGATTAATTCAAAAACTATTTTATTTAACAATTATGTAAATCAAGTGATGCTATCGTTCTCAGGTCAACCTACATAAGTTTAGAAAAGAAGAAACAAGCAGAGCATTGGAAGCTGTAGAATACGTATGTGAAACGTTAAAATTCTCAAACATAACAGAAGTAATGCATTATTTTATGTCAGTTAAAAATGTGGAGATGCGCATAAAAAAAATGATAAGCATGCGAAAACATCTACTCGAGATAGCACAAAAAAGCGTGAAATCTGCGATCCAAGTGAAAATAGAAAGTATAAATTGTTTGCCAAAAGTGATTTTGCAGTTAGATGCAAACATTGAACATGTCCAGCGTAAAGGTTTAGACGTCCAGAAAAAACAATTTGAGGATGTCAACAAAAATATTACAGAATACGGTGAACTGTTCAATGAACTTTGGTTCCAGTTGGATAGTCTCGTGGGAAAACTCGAACGATGCCACGTAAGAATACACATTTCAAAAAATATCCATAATAGTGCGCAATCGTTTAAATGTTTTAAGTGTTTTATCATGAAAATGTATGTATACGACTATAGTTTTTTAATTACAAAAATCGATTGCATCGATCAACCATTACGATTTATAGATGTTAGATAGGTAACTATAGCATAATATGGAAGTTCGAATCATTTACAAAAAGATATTTCGTATGAGCGTGGGATATTATTATTATTTTAAGATCAGTGTACTAATTCATTATAAATTATAAAATAAATAATATGAGTAGATGATCATGAAATAATAATGATACTTTTAAAAAATATTTATAATAAATAATCATTTATTTCTATTATATTTATAATACCAACATTTTTATAATAATTGTTTATTTTTATTGTATTGTAAAATAAATTCAGTTGCACAAAATATAATAAATACTGTTTTTACATGTTTTAAATTTAAATGATATAGAGATCCCTACTTTCTGAACGCCCAAATTAAGCCTATGTTTTTCCCAGATAAGTATTAAGCTATTAAATTAAACCCTGTCGCATATATTAAATTGTAAATCCTATATAAAATACAAAAAGTGTGTTAAAATATGGTTAAACCATAATCCAAACGTTTAAGATCACTGTGTACACTGTACATGATGTAAACCTAGTTGAATTAAATTTGATTTTTACTTAAACTGATAACAACTTATTTTATTTTGTTACATTTTCTTTTAGTTATTTATTATTAGTAGTACTCTAATTTCAATAATAAGAGGTTATCCTAGGTCAGTAGTTAGTTGGGTCATTATACTCACTATTCTTTTATTGTAATTGCATTTAAGTGTATCTACAGATGACCGATAAATATTTGTATTATTATTATTAAATAACCAATAGCTATCTCTATAGCGCAGGTTACTTTAGTTTTCCAAACTTTTCTTTCATCGGATACTTTTGTGATGGTAAAAATTGTCACGGACTCCTAATTAAAATAAAAACAAAAAACATTAATAAATAATTTTATTATTTGATTTTCTTAGCTAAATTAACATATTTTTATGATATAAAATTGACTTAGAAAGAAAAATGAATAGATAAATTTATAGTTCATATAATTAATAAAAAAAAAAGTTAAATGTGATGGCTGGCGCGGGTAGTGATGTTTCTTTGATGTTAAATCGGGTATAATAGTATATAATATGTTAAATAATTGGATTTATAAATCTAATTGTACTTGTAATCGCTTTTTATGTTTATTATTAGTATATGCTTAAGTGGAAATAGCTTTTTTTAAGAAGAATGTTATTGTTTAAAAAAGTATCAATGGTGTTATCACTGCTTCTGATATTTCTGGATAGTTTTTGTCGTCTTAAACTGAACGGTTCACTTTTATTTAAAAGTATATTTTTTATTTTTCTAGTGTGATACGGATATTAAATTGGTATTTTCGTTTTTATGTATAATATTTTCAATTTACGCTTGCTAACCTCCTCTAATATACATGCGGACCCCTAGGGGTCCTAGAACCGTGTTTTAGGAAACGCTTCTCTAGCGCAATTGATCGATCAAAAAAAACCAATCGCAATACATTGCAGATGTACTCGTATTAAAAGGTTCGTTTTTAAAGGCAATTGTAAGTAAACTCCCATTTTTACACCAACTGTTAACATACGCGGCGTATAATCGTCATTACTAGTATTATTTTTTCAATCACCTGGTTTTGATATACTATGCGTATAGAATTTATGCTCCGATGAACGATATTCGGAAATCGATTGTGTCGCGCGTCGTCGCCGTCGTACTACTTGTCCGTTTAACGTAAATAATGACCGCTGGGTTTTGTATGTTATAGGCGTTTCCGATTTTCTTTAGAACGCAGCCTCGTGCGCGTATTGTTTTTTGATATTATATCTACAATGTCGACCGCGGATTTTCAACGAAATAACCTCCCAGTCTATTCGATTTTTTTTTTTGTCTTTACACCGCGAATATTTGTTTATTCGGTTGAATTAGATGTAATGAACGAGTAAGAGGCGTCTTTTATGTGTACGCGCGCGGTTATGCCTTATGACTGCGTATATTATATTATACTATACCGTACCACTGTATCGGCGAAGTGCAATTAAGGGTGGTACGGTTAGGTAGGCATTACCTATACAAATCAATCATTGTGCTCGAAATGTCTATTATTTCTGCGATGCCTACGTTCGGTGTTGCGGCGTTTATTGCGGTTCGTCCGGGGAGGCCGTTTTTCGTTTTGGGGCGTGCGTCCGGCAGTGTGCGGTTCACAGCGTTTGTTTGTTTGTTTCACATTGATCGTTTAGCATGCGTACACAACACGCGTGTCATATTGTTTAGTTATGGGCTCGACAATAAGCAGTGCAATAATCGACCACGCCCCCTCATTTATCCAGACGCCGCGGCGTGCGTGGAAACCGTTCGCGGAACGAATTATTTCACGCGGAGACACGTGCCGCGGCTGTAACGCGAAAACCCATTGCCGACCGCATTATACACGGTGTTATGGTAAAAGTCTGTTGCTATTATGTACCGTGCGCAGACCACTAATTGTTTTCCGGATTTTGATTTATCTAAACGGAGTTTTTAACGAGCCATTAATTATAACGGGCGTACAACAGGGAACGCTATCGTAGCGGTGTGGCGGCGTGTGGTAGACCGAGTGAGATGTCGGAGGACCGGATAATTCGTTTTAATCTCATTTCGATTATGTATCATAACAATATCATCAAAAAACACGTGTAATGAACTGATATAGGTATTATTAGCTATCTGGGTATTGTTTGAACACATAATCTTACGGAAAACAGCATAAAGGACTCGTTTTCCGTGCAAACAAAATGAATCATGCTCGTAAATCTTTAATGTTTACCACTACATTCTTGTCGATAACATTTTGTTTAAATTACAAGTATTCCGAACTTAATACGACTCATAAATAATTAAAACAAAATAACTTTCATATATCAAACATTTCTTAAACGTAATAATACCATCTAATTTTATTTTATTATTACGGTATAACGTTGTAAGTAGATAATTTCCAATATGTCTAATGTCTATTTATATAGTTTATATGGTGTGCATCAAAAATTTTTCAGTTTCAAGAAACTGGTAATTAATGACCTATGAAAAATAATTCTGTTGAACTTTTAAATCATAAAAATAATATGATGCATCACTATTTTATGTTTCACGGAGACTGGATGTTAGTTATTTATTCGGTAGATATAATACAATACTATATAGTTATTATATAAATATTATTATAGTTCACATGTTATAATATTATATAGTTTTCGATTTAAAGTTGTGACCAAATACATTATGTCATACATTTTGTCTTTTGACTAACATCATGACAGTAAATTGTTTTAGCCTCGAGGTGAATGATTCTCAATAGGCTGTATACATAGTAGTAAAGTATGACATTATTTTAAACGCATAAGATTACCCAAAGGACCTTTCTGGGTGAATGGGCATTCAAAATGTTTATCGCACCAGATGGGGTGACGGGAATTATGTGGAGGACTATGCCGTAACGGCCGTTATGAAATAAAAAAAAATCCGTATCTACCAAGAAAAGTGCACATTTTGAGAAAAACAAAATCACCGTTTAATTTATAGTCTTTTATACTCATAAAGTTTAAGAACGATAAAATATGACGTTTTATTAACGTTTCAATAGCATTTCAAACAACTGTAAATAATCCAAAAAAATATAAGCACACGAAAATTATTATGTTCACATATTAAATGTTTTATGGTCGGAGTTATTCATTATGTGTATTAATGATGTTCAACTTTAGGGTATTAAATAAAAAATAATGAAAATTATAAAGAAAGATTTTTTTAACACATTAACTAGTATTGAAGTATATTATACGTATTATAGATACCTACTGAAATTTTCCTGAAAAAAGAAATAGAATCTATGTTTTATGTATATATGTATATCGAATTATTTAGAACCATCGAAATTGATATTCACTGTGGGATCGTTTTAAGGTCATCTGGAAATTTGGCCCCCTATGAAATAATATTATCGGAAGGTATGACATAAATATAAATGTAGCCTGTAGGCCGCAGTGTTAAAAAGCCTATACTGTCATGTATACAAATCGGTCCCGAGGAAATCGAGAGTAAAAGCAATATTGGAAAATAAAATTGAAGGTATTATATATATTATAGAACAAAACCGACGTATATAATACTATAAATGTCACATTTATTTTGTGTCAAAGACGCACGGTTTTTGGGTTTCAGATACCTAACCCTATACTGTTGTTCTACTGTTGTTTTTTAACAACGTGCTATCTGCTGCAGGTGCCAGTGGTGAGAAAATACCAACTGCGCATGAAAAATCGGAATATGAGTTCCGAGCCGATGATGGACGCTCAACAGATGTTGGAGGGGTTGTGTTTGCAACATTTACCTGTCACCAACGACGACTGTTCCACTGTTCGCCAATCTCCGGCGACTATGTCGATCGACTCTACACCGGAAATGGATAATGCTTTTGATAGAAATCCGGCTGTGGACGCTTGCCGGAAGTTGTCGGAGATATTGTACGCCAAGGTCAAGTCGTGCATGGTGCACATTGGCAGTGTCTTCGATTCCGGTGACAAAAATCAACTTATGGCCAGAGCGTGTTTTGCGTACGACCGGCAAACCCAGATACAATGGGACGTAATCGCCACAAAGGATCGGAAACGCCGGATATACGAGAGTTTAAAGCTATCGGAGAAGAACGCAATAGACTCAAAGACTGACGCTAAGACCACCGGCATAATGACTCGAGTGCAGACCAAACAGCAAGCCGAAGACATCGTCCAGTGGTACATTACTCCTAAGGACACGGATGATGCGAAGAGGACGAGGAAACCCATATCGTTCCGAAAATCCAGAATCGTTGTGCGTGAACGGAAAAAGTACTAATTTATATTAATAAATACACATCCGTTCGGACACACTACTTTGCAGATACAAACCGTGGATAATCTCATTACTTTTAGTCAAAAAAATTAATAACATTAATTTACCTCTTCCGTCGAATCATTCATAATATACACATATATATGCAATTATTTTTTTATTCAGTTAGATGGAAAAAAAAATGACCAAGGACTACCTTTTATGTGTACCTAAATGTATTTTTATTTAACATGATATTCATTCATAAAAATATATTTTCATTTTATTGAAATGTCCACAATATTACAATTATTGAATTTATTATAGTCATAACGAACAATCGTCTTAAAAGATAAAATATGTAACATTTTTATTTTTATAAGCAAGTTTATAATTTATTGATCTCTAGTAGTTTTGAAAATCGCGATTAGTATAATAGTATCCATTCAGAAAACATCATATATAATAATAGAAAATAAAAAACTAGCTTTTCATAAAATCTATGGCATTTCTAATATTTTGTTATATAATAGTTGCAAAATACATAAAAAAAAAAAGATTTAAATTTGACAGAAAACCCGTTGGTTTCTATTACTAGTTAGTTTTTTTTCTTCGTATGATATTATTGTTCTTATTTTTATATTATTCTTAATAATTATCTCGTTTATTTACTGTGCCTTAAAGCTAGGATCACACTATGCGTTTTGTCGGTTCCCGATCAACCGGAGCCAAACCGCAACACTCTAAAATAAAATAGGTTTAAATATAAAACGCGTTATCAGGGCCAGACTAGACCGATTTACGGAACCGATTAAAAACCGTCGGGAAGCGACCGCAACGTGTTGCGGTCCAACCGTCCGGTTGCGTTTCGGGATGTAAAGCACAACACATGCAATGCAATTTGTCCGATCACATTTGTGCGGATTATCGGTAACCGAAATTGAAAATTTTATGAATAATTAATAATCATTTTTAAATTTAAATAATTTAATAACTTAAAATATATTTGTAATATATATATTATATTTTATTTATATTATAGATGTATATTATTATTTATTAGCATAATTAGTTGATACACGTTTTAAATAAAAACAAATAATTCTAATTACACAACCTTTTTATTATTTTTTTACTTATAATACTAGATACATTTCGTTTAAATAAAAAATCAGTTTAAAATTTAAATTTAAATTAAAAACGATTTTCGGGCTTTTTAATCTCATTTGTATGTATTCGGTTACCGATAAAACGCACAGTATGATCGATCGTCCCGATTGCGGTTAATCGGGATAGTATTTTTCGGTTGCCGACAAAACGCATAGTGTGATCCTAGCCTAAAGCATACGTTTTCTTTTTAATATTAATAATACTCAATTATTAATCTCCTTGAATCTATCTGTATTTCCCATTGTTATCTCAATAACATGGTAATAATTATCTTTACTGCATTTGAACGTTACATTATTTACACGGATTTCACAAACAAATAAAGTATTATATTATAATATTAGTTTAGGTGAAAAAAATAACGAATATTACTAATAATAATAACATTTCATCGAATTGTTATAATATGAAGAAAAATGAAATAATACTCATTTCGCTGAGTCAAAATGTGCATTCTCAAACTCTCATAATTGTGAAAAACTACAAAAGCCAAAAATATGCTATTATACTTCAGTATACTTATCAGTTATCGAGTATTATGATCACCTACATAATAATATTCTCTCATACAACACAACCAAGTAAAATGGGGCGTGTCACTTATTGCCTGTGTAGGTGACATTGGAATTGAGTTAATGTATCGATTTATAATGATTCTAAATATGCTGATTCATGAAAGGAACGCATGTATAGGTACTACGTATATATGACAACTATTGAGTTTAATAGAGTATCCCCGGGGTGCGTATTCAAGTATCAAAAGTGTCACACAACAATAGCAATGTGACAAGACGAATCCTTTGAAACGTATACTGCGACCGCGAATTTCTTTATAGTGAAAAAAAAAAACATAATAAAACACCTTTTCCAAAAGTAAGTATCTTATATTTATTAATTGAATTATGTTTCATATTATATTTCGTTTATTTTTAAGAACGTGCCTTGGCAATACCTACATTAATATGTGAAATAAGTAAATACATCTAATATATTATAATAAAATATACTCGTATGTGCCTATCTTCCGTGAAACTAAACAATAAACATGGTTTCGGTACGTTAAAGGTCAAACTATTATACATTTTTATGACTATTATACGTATTTATAAACAATTATTCCACAGTCCAAGACATGTAATTTAAAAAATTTAGGTTTAACGCAGGCGAACAGTTTTCTTGTCTATCTAAAATTCTAATGATCCATTTTTAAAATGTAAATTTTCCTTTAAAATATACGTCATCAAAGTTTTATGGACAAAATGATGTGATTTTGATTTGTATATAATTGCGTCACGACGAACACGCGGTACGTAGAATCGGCTAGAGTGTGATTTATTCAAATATTCAAGAGTATTTTTTTTTTTTACTTTGAGATGTTACATCCGCATAATAACAGTCGGTGAATATGATAATTATTAAATTATACGAAACGCAATGTATACTGCCATTTCGACACAGAAGTTTTTTCATGTAGTAATAATCTTCAGATATTATTACTAAAGAGATTACGTTTCAGACGCATAATAGACTTTTTCACGTTGTCTTTGCGACCCGATATTATAATTATTTTAGTTCCTGAGAGACATTTTAAGCACGATTTCGTAATATTTTTTTACAGAAAGTTCTTTCCGCGCTGGAATCGTAATTTATCGTTATAATCATGACGGTAACGATGTCGGTTCACGATCGAGTGATTGGTGCACTTGCGATTTGCTACGACCTTGTGCATCATACCTACGAATATATAATTTATACTTATTTGGAAAAACTTTAAGTCATCTATTACTGCGTTTGAAATCTTAATGGAAAATAATTAAAAAACTTTTAGAATGCTTACATAAATCATTCGTAGAAATTAGTAGAGTGTAATTTCTCGGAAAACACGAAGACACGAAAGCTGAACTTATTCTACTATAAAATGCACTAATCATGTATTTCTAGTGCATTCACTTTTATTTACTTTATTAATTTTTAAACGACTGTCAAATTACCTATGTTTACCTACGTTTGTTTTTATCTCGCGTTATTAGACCATACCGGAAAATGTATTCGTAAAAAACCTTGTGTATAGTACATCTAAATTTAGTAGTTAAGAATTTGATAAATAAGAATCGATCTTAATCGCATAACTAGATATCTTTCAATAAGAGCTAGAATAGCGTGTTCTACGATTGCAATCGTTGATCGAGTGCACGCTAATCGCACGACGTCGAGACAATATATATAACAACCTGCAGCAGCTACTGTGTGCTGCTATACAATAATTGTTTTACAGCAACATTGATTGTTGGCATGATAAAGCCGCGTTAAGTAGCGTAAAATATCGTGTATAATATTATTGTGTATTGTGTAGCCCCACACACGGCATACCACCGGAAACTGCAGCAATCGCGGGGCCCGGATCGGTAGAACGACACATTATTATATTATTATATCATACCGCACAGCGGGCGCGGACGAGTGGAAATATGGACGGTCGTGGGTATTCCGCAGTGGAAAAACGGCAGCCAAACCGTTTTTATACCGTCGGCGTTCTGCTGTGGTGTGATGGGGGGATGGGGGGAGGGGTTGACGGTGAGGAGGCGACTGATGCGCGGAAGAGGCCCATCGCCCGAGTATTGCGATGCATTATACATTACGCGTATTGAATGAGACGTGAGCGGCGCGGCGGACGTGCGAAGAAAGATTCCATTAGGGCGCGACGCGGTGGGTGTGTGCGTAACACTCTTCTCATCATACAGACGACGATGGCGATGCTGCGGGACGCGACTTACGCAGAATATAGTATTGTCGGCTCGGCCCTCGTACCGTAGACGGGGAGGTGTACGCGAAGACGATATTTCATTTCGACCACCGACATCCTCTCCGCACCCCCATGACGCCCGTCCGACCGAAAAGTGATAATAATTCATATTGGTCCGGGCGCGTCCGGTCACTAGAGATCACAAAGGTGCTTCTACACCCGCACGCGTACACACACACACATACAAGCACGCATACTCATACAAATAACTCGATCCATTTCTTTTCGCGTTCCCTCCACACCAACTACGTCTACTCGCACACCTACCCTCTCTTACGCACACAAATATACACACATATATTATATATATATATATGAGATTTTTCCATCCTTGGCCGGGGACGAAGAGGGTAGAGCACGGACGGCGGTTACTGCAGTGGACTTCGATGATTTATGGAAAACACGGCAACTGTGACGGGTCGGAACTAACGGAAAATGTCTTTCCGCCGTTGCCACCACCACCGCCGCCGCCGACGGATATCCCGAACCCAACCCCCCGGAGACGTGACGGTCGGTGTGCGCGCCGGACATACCAAACAGCTTTACCTCCACCTGTCCGACGTCGCCGGGCTCGCTGCCGTTGTGTTCCCGCTCTGACACATTAGGGAATTACATTTTTCTCCAGCGAAACTTATGTGCGCACAACACTTTTTGCACACACTGTCTCTACACCGCCACTGCAGCCACTGAACTTATATATCCACTTTTGCGGCTCTCTCCACCATACCCGATTGCGTCCGTCACCGCTGTGCAGACGGTCGTTACCGGTGCCAAATGCGCGTGATGTTTGACCTCATAATCATATATATGTGTGTGTGTGTGTGTGTGTGTGTGTATGTGTAGGTACATCATTTTATATACATATATCATATTATTATATTGGAAGACTCGCAACCACCGCCATTGCCACTGACCATCTTTTATTTTTCATAACGAATAAATTTCCACCGGTCGTGCATTAGTGCTCTAGACCACCTCCCCTCTCTTTCAGAGCTCAAAGCAGGGTCAGAAAAATCGTTCAAGTTACCAGTACTGACAAAGAAGTCAAATGTATTACTGCGAGATAAATAATCGGTTTTTCAGCACATTTCTATTGTTATCTGTGCATTTTTAATACATACAATTTTGTTATTTTCGGATTTAAAATTAGATAAAAAATGTAGTAAAAAGAATCAAGTGTACTAAAATTCATTGATTTTCACGTTCATTTTTGAAAATGTTATAGTTACACTATCACCCCCTTTCTCCACAATCAAATAATACATGGAATATTCTCTCAAATATACTTAAATGAATTTAATAAATGACTGATTTAATTATAATAGCTATATCCAGCTTCTTATTAACTTTTGTGTTAATATAATACAATTTTTTATGTTTCCATACTATTATTTAGTATAATAACACTGTAATAAACGCAGCTTCTACATTATTAACTGCAAATAACACTGCATACAAATTGAAACTAAATGTCTAGCAAGTAAAATACTTTTTTTTTTATATAATAAGCAAATTACTTATACACATTTTAGTTTTTAATTTCTTAGTATTTAATGGAGTAGGTAAAAATAAATAATTAAATTAAAATATATTATAATATGATATATTTAATTTCACAATGAATATAACTTTTCTTATTTGTTTAAGTAAAAGCGATCTTACTGCGGCCAAGCATTAAAGTTTCATTTATAACATGAAATGTGTGTTATAAGCGAAAATTAACTTTTAATGTTACATAATTGTTATTTTTAAGTGTTATCTTTAAGCTTACCTGGTTATATAAATCTACTTGAACATTACTTCAGAACTGACCGAAAGTTGGAATATTGAAATTTGCAGCAGCGATCGGATGTTAAACTACCTACATACAATAGTCTATCGTTATTTTAATACTATTTATTATTTATAACAAACCATTGAATCATTAATTTAATATAATTATTAATGGGAATTAGTATTATTAATCATAACAAAAATTTAAGAAAACAGGCATTGTATAATTTTTAGTTATTTATCCAATTATATTCAATACTACCTATAGTATTTACGTCGCAAAATGTATTATAACTTATTTCAACATTTAATAAGCTATGAACATTTAAAATCATATAAATATATTTTATGACGGTAACTTCCAACAAAATGTTTACCGGTACGATATTTTTAACAGTTAAACTATCAATGTAATGAAATTATTAGTATAGATTTGTTGTTTTCCTGAATAGATGAGACTATATAGTCTCAGTAAGTATATAGTAAGTAGGTATATGATAGTGATCAGTGATGTATACAGTATACGCAAATACTTAAATTTATTGCTAACGTAAAATGTTTAAAAGTAGTTAAAGTAATTGTTATGGTCTATATGGCTATATTAATTTTAACAAAATCATCTTCATGTACCTAACTAAATAATTCATACCTATAAGTACTTTAAAATGTTTAAAGAATAGTATAATAACGCATTTACTTAGCCAACATTCCAGAATAGTTTATGGAAATTGTAAAACTATTATAAAATTTGGTATTATTTCGTTTTATCTATATTAATTTTTAATTTTTTTAGTGAAATCAGTATAAATAAATGACGCGTATGATAAAAGCAAGTATAGTAAGTTAGGTACTTAGGTATTAGATATATAGTCAATGTTCAAACTGCTCTCAATGGACGTTTAAAATGTTTAAAATTTAAAAGGTAGGAACATAATATGTTTAATTCAAATTTGTAATATTTATATATATACAATATGAATAGATAGGTACTATGCAAATATCATAATTATTAATACTAATAAGTAAATACTATTTCAAACTCAAAGGCAAAATCAGTAAAATATGTATGTTACGGTAAAAGTATGAATATAGTTACAGGGAAAACCTATGTATTAATGACTACTGTTGATAAACAGAGACGTCGATATATTTTGAAACACCTATGACGATTTAATTTTGAGTCAATACACCCACGCACCCACCCACTAACAAAAATATTCCTCTTCAAAACAATATAAAGCATTGGTTCCTTAACTTTGCACAACAAGTTCATTCAAGAGTGAAGAGACCCCATTTTATAAATTTTATATCATTAAAAGGCTTCTAATAATATCTTAAAAATTGAATAATGCCTAAAAATATTTTCTTCTTAATCAAGTATTACATGTTGCGTAAATGTAAATAACTTTTCATACCCATAATCACCAAATATTGACGCCAAAGTTGAAAATATAATTTAATCACTGTGTGTTTAATGATAAAATATAAATATTAAATACAGTAGTATTGTGTGTGTGTACTGTGTAGTGTGATTTAGACATTGGTGACTAATGATTACCTAGTTCTCAGCCAGTAGCAACTTGGGTACGTTTTACTCATAACTTAATGTTGTAGAATTTATAGACAGTAAAACTGAGGATCCTATTTTTCTTCCCATTAAACCCACCCACTCACTTATATACCTATGACAAGTGTTATTGGCAACATAAACTTTCAGTGCCTCTGCTAGTAAATTTATGAACCAGGCTTTACCAATTAATCTTGGTAATATCTAAAGTAAGCAAATAAACTTAATAATAAACATAAATGTACTTTAAAATAAAAATTATTTATAAAATAAAATTAAAGGATAATATATATATTTTTTTTAACTATCTTAATTATAATTTCCATATCATCACGAAGAATATTTTAATGACGCATTTAAATGTACATTATACTTTTAAATTTCATTATCAGATTTTGAACAAATAATAAGTTGAAAAAATAGTGATTTTAGAGACAAAACATCCTTTATAATAATATAATAGTAGGTATTACGGCTATAACAGATTTTTGATTTTTTTATTTACGTATTGATACATTAATAATTAATTTCCATTAGGTATAACTTAAAGTTTTAAGTTCGACGTTTCGATTGTATTAATGACAATACTCTATTGACACATAAAATAATTTCATTAAATAGAACGTACTCATACCGATATACCGGTGTTGCATTATTTACGGATAATTTTGATTTGAATTGACGAGAAACCTTAGAGACTAAATATAATATACTGTATATATATATATATATATATATATATATATATATGACCTGGCATTCAGTGGATATTATCGAAGAGTTCCCCGTGGGTTTGACAAATAAAAAATACTATACATGAATAACGAATGAGTTTTAATTCGAAAATGTAGACATTTCGTAAAAAACTGTATCCCGTCATTTCTCTGGAGAGGCGACTTCACGTTCCAACGACAAAGCGTATAGTTTCGTTAAAATCACATTTCTGAAAACATAAATACATTAACAATATTATTCATAAGCCAACTGTGTATATATATATATATATATATCCAGCAAGCACGTTGGAAAATGAACAAAAGCCCAGTGACGCAGACGATATTAGCAAACTCCAATCATCGAACTTTAACTGTATACCTATAATACGTACGCAATATACATACTTGTATAACGTGTGTTAATATTATATTATTAGCGCATGCACGTTTTTGGTCGACTTAATTTTATTTTTTTCATAACACAAAATCAATGTCTATTTAGAACCCAAAATTTGTTTTGAAACCAAATGAAAAATGTTTTGTATATTTCGTGGATTAAAAAACAAACTTTTTTTCCGGTTTTTTTTTTTTTTATCCAACTTTTTAACAATTAATTTAAAAGTTTTTTTTCACTTGTGTTTTGATACAGTTGTGTGAATTTAAAAAAAAAAAAAAAAAAAAAACATTACCAAACTATATTTTAACCAGTTTTTGATTTAGTTTGACCACTGACTACGAGTATTGTAAAGTATTTTTATTATTATACATTTATTCTCGTGTATGGTTATGCGCTTTTAGTACACGCATATCAATAAATGTATTACAAAAACATTATTTTTGTATGTTTTTTTTTTTTTTTTTTTTATATATAATTATTATTAAAACATACTAAATTGGTTATGTAATACTGATGAATAATATCCTAATATTAATAATGACTAACGAATATTTTCACACGATGATTAATATTAACCTATTTATAAGTTAGTCGAAAAAAAATATTAGTGAAAAATGCATAATATTTAATATATAGTAATAAATAATAATTATAATCTCTATAATATATTCATATGATTATAATAATAGTTGTTTTGAAATTATTATCATAAATTATATTATAGCAAGCTCTATTGAATTAGGCAAAGCACCTTATATGTACAAATAATAATTTTAGTTTCAGACATCTACCATAAGAAACAATATTATTAAAAGAGGAACAATTCAAAAACCAGAATAAATAATAAACATTCGCGTCCATAGAGAATTTTTATGAAGGTAGAAATATTAAGTTTTCATCTCTGCATCTTTTCTGCAATTCTATCCCCACAATAAAACAATACTCAAAATATATATATATATATATTGTGTGTGTGTGTGTATTAATAACTGATATTGTGTATATTTTCACTATTTTTTTTATAAAACATTTAACAATGAGATTGGATTAAAGATCCCTTCAGTGCTGACCTCCCAACAAATTTGTCATAATGCATTCAACAAGAACAATGGATAAATGTAATATCAAATTCCACAATAAAGACTATATTTATATCATCATCGTTAACTCAATTTTGAACATAATATATGAAACCACAATACCCAGAATTGGCCAACAAAGCTTTGAAAAATCTAATACCTTTTTCAATTTCATACATATGGGAAATCGGATTTTCTGCGTTTGCTGTAATTAAAATGAAATATCGGTCAAAAGCGAACGTCAAGAAAAAGATGAGAATAGCTATTTCCCAAATAAAGCCACGATTTGATCATATTATAAAACATAAATAAGCTCATCCATCTCACTAAAATACTAAGCATAACATATTTAGTTATATTTTTTCTATATTACTAATTTATTTATAAATTGTTTTACATACGTTGTATGATAGATAAATAAAATTGCATACATATAAGTATATAACCATTGCATTTTTTTATTAATAATATAGCCATCAAAGTTTTGTAAAGACACAAATGAACAATATGAATTACGATGAAAAAATTTGAACACAGGTATAGTATTTAAGTATAAAAATATGAAATTAAATGTACCTATTACAAAAATATGTTATAGTACTGAAAAGAAGACCTATATAATATAATTATTGTGATATTGAAGTAAGAAAAATAATTATTGTGATTTATCAAGTAATACCTAAAGAATAAAGTTAGCTATTTAATGTGAATTTAAATATAAATCGAAATTATAAAACAAAACTTAATTTATGTTTTTTTATTCTTTTAACCATAGTAAATAGTAATCATATCATTCACTGTAGTAACCATTTCCTCATTAATATACAACAGCTCTAATTTACACACGCGTCCTTGGCCCATTCGTGCTCAACCACATTTTCAATCAATCCCGTACAATAATAAATTATAACAATTAGTTAATTAATTGGCTGCAATATTATATTTGTGTGTTAAAAAAATAAATTATTTATATATAGTGCAAATGACTTGTTTATTATAAATGTACTAACATGAGTAAATTACATATTAAAATTAAATTATTGAAATGTTTTTACAAGTAATTAATCAACATTTAATCACTTTGAAATATTTATTTTTTTTTTGTACTTGTATTCTCATTGTACAACCTAATATAATTTTTTTATAATATACATGACCTATCGTAAACAATCAAATTCAGACAAATTTACTCAACTGAAAATTTTCAAGTGATCCACATTTTATTAGAATTTAATACTCGAGTTTCAGATATTATAATAAAATACTATATTCAAGTATAAATGTATAATTAATTTTATTAAAATATTATTATTGTTAAAAACGAATCATTGCCCAAAAAGTATATCACTTGAAAAGGAAATTTGTGTATTTATTAAAAATGTAAACTTCATCATAAATTACAGACCATTTCGTTGCTTTTAAATATTTTACATATTTATACGAAATTTTATCCGAGTTATATTCATAATTGGCTAAGTTATGAGTAAAAATGTGTTTCAAACCCCTGTTTTGGCACTGGAATTATTTATGTTTCAAGTTGTATAATATTGTCCTAAAATTGTTCCCACGAAAGAACCACCTAGAGATTTGATGATGCTTAGGGTTGAACACATAATATAGATATACTTAACCCTTTACAAAAAAATATATATATTATATTATCTATATTAATTCATAAAGTTCAAAATACAAATACATATAAAAATGGCAATTCTAAAAACAAACTTTAAACCTATGATTAACATGTTGAAGATAATTAAATACACGAAATAAAAGTATAGGAGTAGGTTAACAAATATATCATATAAATTTACATAGATATTAATAAAATATAAAAAAATATAATTTTGGAAGATTATTAATGAATAATAAAATAATAATAATAATCTACCTTATAGTAATATTCATAGTTATGTGAGTCAAATCTATTTTAAAAACAATAAAATAGTAACAGGTATACACTTAATTTGAGTTTATACAGATAACAGTTAAAAAGAAATCTATATAGGATATAAAAATTTATTTTTACTGATAAATTAATCAATTATATCAAAATTAAAACGAAATGGTCCATAAATACTATTAAGATTCAAAAATATTGTTTTAATTGTTTATCTTTATATTCAATAGTTTATTGCTTGTATAAGATTAATCAACATTATTAATATTACAGAAAAGCTATATAAATTATTTAATTTTTCTAAAATATAGTTACATCAGTACTAAACAACTTTTATTTTTTTTTTATTAATAAGTTACGCATTTTAAATTATAACCTATTGGCTTATAAAGTTTGGCTATTGACTATTATGATATTTATACTTTCTGAAACACAAAAAAAAAACCGTTTTAAGTACATTATTATAAAAAATAAATAAATAGTATTTAATACTTATTACTATTGGTTAATAAAATTATAAAATAATAAATTAAATTGTATTCATTTATAGTTGTCATATAAATCATAATATAATTTTATTATTTAAAATCTGATAAAAAATATTAACAATATTCAATTTTTTAAACAAAATAATAATCTTATAAAAATTAAATACAATTATTCACATAATATGACATTATTACATCATTAACTATAGTCTATAACATATAAATTAAATTAAATTTAAGTTGTACACCAAACGAATCAAATAAAAATTATCAACATATTCGTTAAATTTTAAGTAATTTAATGAAAAAATAATCATAATTTATCGAAAAAATACCAATGCGAAAACGTGTTTAGTTTACATTACCCTTTTTATTTTGTTTTGTATATTATATCATTATCTGTAATAGAAATCAATTCGAACTATTTTTAGGTTATTAATCGATAATCAAACTATTACGAAGGTCGCGCAATCTAATTATTATTATTATTATATTAAATTGAATATAATCTCATTTTGATGTTCATGATCATTTGAAAACTGTATAACAATTTCATTTAACTCGTATTACTACATGAGACGATTTTTGAATACAATGTTTATTGTTCGCCTACAGCTTGATGATCCACGGCGGTCAACTCTCAGATTATATTATTATTATTATTATTATTATGTGACCGCAGCGGCGGCGGCGGTTGCGTTCAATCGCCAAACAGGGTGGGTAGCGGTGGCTGAGGAGACGTTGGTACATCGTGCACATACACAAACAATGCACTCACTCTTTATATTGCCCCGTCGTTAAGCCTGTTCAAACTTTTTAACCAGACCCAAATCTCGTCCGATCGGCAAGGCAATAAACTCGCGGCGCTTTATTGGCCCCAAGGAACTCGGTTCGAGGCGGGCAGGGTGAAAAACGGCGAGACGGAGGGACAAGAAACTCAACCGCGGTATACCCTTACTATACCGGTATACCTATATATATACTCACCGATGGCTTACGGTGTTAAAACGACGTGTATATATATATATATATATATATATATATATACGTGCTCGTTTATTCCTTTTTTCTTTTTATGTCGCCTTGTAAAACGTTTAGCCGAAACTACCACATTTTGCGTCATAAACACGCAGCGGTGGCGCATCATATCGTTGGAGGTGTACAGCGGCCGTCGATATAATAATATACTACAAGAATAAAGAAAAGGAAACGTGATAGAGACCGAACGAGAAAAAAAAAATAATAAGTTGATACGTATTATGACGTTAAGAAACCGACAACAACGTCGAACGACAGACACCAAGGAGTCTCCGTGTCGATGGAAAGTCGTGAGGGGGTGAGGGCGTTGAAGATCGACCGGGGTCGAAGTTATTGTTCACCTTCAGTCACGTCGCAAATATCTCGCAGTTACCGCGCGCGCTATTCTTTCGTCAAAATTGTCTAAACAGCCCCCTGGGGTGCTATATTGACACAGTCTATCTTGATTGCTTGCCGATTATACACACACCCACACACACCCAAAACCCACACGTACATACACACGAGTGCACGCGCGCTCGCGCATACACTTTAACTCCGACACTTGGTTTCTCCGCGCGCGTAGCCGGTCCACTGCGACTTTATATATACGCGCGGAAACCATTACTCTCACACTCTCGCCATCCGTCCGCACAACCACCAGCACGTCCACATCTCATCGTTCTCATTCTAACTGGAAACTTGTCTTCTTCTCAGTTCTATAATGCTCTATAGCTATTACTATTATTATTATTATTTCCTCCGGATGTGTCTGAAATGTAATTTCTTCAACACGTATCGCCATCGGCTCAAATTAATCAGTTTATTATATATATATATATATATATATAAATTTCATAAATCTCCTGCAAAGAAAATTATCGAACGCCAGTTGTAACGAAAAATCTTCACCGTAAGATAACCACCACAATAATATAATATATAGTATAGCATGCCTAAGCGTTGAAGTATCATTAGACCATATATATCTGTTATATTCGAATTTTTCTTTAGTAAAATGTGAGTCGTCATTTTATGAATAACGCGTATCTTACCTCGGTAAAAAAACCATTTGTACTCATAAATATTCAACTATCGTAAAATAGAAAAAAAAATTCAATAATTTTTATTTTTGATATTGCACGTATACTGAAATGAAAACAAAAACAATCAAGTGGTTATGAATAACGAATTTTTAGATTTAAAGATGAAAAATAAAGCTATTCATTTTATGAAGATCTGACATCACATACTTTTATACATTATTGTTTCTTTTTGTTGTTCTTGGAAAACATTTTTTTTTTCAAGATGGTTTATAAAAGATCAAAAAGTTTGACTGCTTAATCTCCAGCTTGGAAGTGTATAGAGAATCAATTTTTTTAATTAGGTTTCAACTGAACACTTTCAAATTAACGTTAAAAATCGAAATCAATCAAAAACTGAATATTTGAAATCTATTTCTTCTGTAGAACTTAAGGTACTCTTACTTCTGATAATACACTATGTTTAACCATCTATGGCTTACATATTATCTCTCATTGAATTCATGTTATCAATTCATAATAGTATAATATTATAGTAAAATTGTTGAAGTATACTTTTCAAACAAAATACGTGTAATATAAAATTCAACGCTCTTAGTTCGAGCATGAAGGGTACACGTATAATATAATGTCATATTAGAATTCTATGTTATGATTTGATTATCATAAAAAATAAGGACAAAAATCTGTTTTAAGCAAAGTGGATCCAACATTATTTTTTACAAACCAAAGTTTCCTACAAGTTAATTTTTATAAAACTATAAATCTTACGAGTTACGAACTAACTTAGTTTCCAAAACACGTTAATGGTATTACATTATTTCATACGGAGATTAATCTCGTTGAATATTATGAACACCGTCAATGTGTACGAATTATACAAACATACATCACACAAATAAAATCACTATTACGTCTACGAAAATGGCAAATGGAAAACCGATTATATACAAAGAAAAAATATTTATTGATTGTCTGCTGTTTTAAATCACATATGCAGTTCACATTAAAATCTAACAAAAATGTTACATTACCTATAAATATAAATACATATATAGACTACCGCATTCGCTTGTTCCAGATGAAAAATGAAAATTACGCATTCTTACCTTACCGTAAATAGATAATAAAGTTCGTTTGATAACTTATTCATTGCAATGGATTATGTAAGTAGATTTTTTGTTGCCAAATATCATGTCCAATACTGTCACTTTATTAGATATATATACTTCGAATAGATAGATTAAATAGAAAACATTTGCTATTTGCATATAAAAAGTACAAATAAAAAGATAAAATAAAAATCATTTTTAGTGCTCGTTAGGACAAAAAATATCCGTCGATTGAAAATGATTATCTAAATTATATATTACATTTGAAAATATTGAAAATAGTTGTTAATTTATTTTAATACTACTGTCAATGATGCAATATCATAATAACATAATTGTGTCATCGTGTAACCATACGTTTAACATTCATCGTAGATAATTCAACTTATATTTTCAACATTTCCCAATAGTTTTGTTTAAAAAAAAAAAATAATTATAATAATTAAGATATGTTTATAATAGTATAACGATTAAATTAATTTTCAAATTGTATTATCTAGTTTCAATAGTATATCCATTAATGGGAGGTAAATCCCACATCCGGGACCAGTTAGTGATGTCCATTATCAAAAAGTCGCAACACCTATGTCGAATGTGTATTTTTACAAGAGATTTAAAAGGGTCTATTCATTAATAATGTGTCTACTCTTTTTATATAGTAGTGCTCGTACCTAGCTATGTATAGTGTATACACGTACGCATGGACCTACATATTAACTTGCTGTTACATCCTAACCGATTTATGCCAACAGAAGGAGTGCGCAACGGAGATCTTTGTAGACGATACTTTTATGGGCAATTATGTTTATAAACACTTTTTGACGGACACAGCCAAGACCTGCAGCAGCAGTAGTAGCAGCAGCAGTAGCAGTCCTCGAGACGAAGTGTTTAATTATTATACGCCAAACTCGAAGTTAATAACGCGCGCCGCGTTTTCGCCTCAGACTGTTTTAATATTTATTAATAATACCGCCGCCAAGCACTGTACACGCTGCCGTATTATACCTATATAACACTCTTCGTGCATTTATATGTATATATATATAAACATGGACATATACACTCTCTCTCGCATACACACACGCACACAAGGATGTCACGACGTGCCCCCACACCTTCGCGTAGCAGCTCTCCCACAAGACCGATAACTTTTCTACGCTGGTTCATCGCCGCCACTGCCGCTCTCGATCCCGCGACACCGCCGTCCCCTACACGATCTCTCCGAATTAATTCTTCGCCGCCGTCTTGGTATAGTGTTTTTTTATTTTTTTATTATTATTATTATTTTTTTTTTTTATGTATACATTTGTTTGCTTGCGTGTGTTTTTACCGTCTTTTTTTTTTTACTCGTTCTCGTGTACCTGCACACACTCTTACACATACACACATACACACACAGTATACACCCTCGGCTTTTGTTTTCAGCGGCCGTTAAAAAATTCAATCCGATGCGGCCAACGAAATTATACGCACACGCGTATATTTATCGCACTACCAGTTTTCCTTCCCTCGACCGGCCGCAACTGTATACACACATACATATATATATATTATATACACCTCGCCGACGAAATTAATATTTCATAATAGTTTTTTGTATACACCACGTCGTCGTCGACGTAGCCGCCCGTCTTCGTTGTTCGCTGCGTGGAAGTGGTGCGAGGCGGGAGGTTGCTGTAAAAGAATAAAATGAAAAAAAAAAATAAAAGCAAACAGTCAGCAAAATAATAATATATCGCATAGGTACCTACCAATGGCGCGAGGGTGCTTGATTGAATCTGTTCGTCGACGAGTGAAACAACAAAATATACGCACTGCAGGCGAGTCTGCAGCAATCTTATATATATTTATGTATATAACGTGGGTGATGACAATCAATCGTTATAATACAATATTGATGGTACATTTCTCATATTGTACATGCATAATGCATATTAAACACTGTTATGTTTGGTGTAAAGTATTGGCATTTGTAATTTTTGGTAGCTCTGATTGGGACAGTCAAACAAATAAAATAGCGTCGCTAAAGACAAGAGTTTTTTTTTCTTTTCACACAAATTTTATGATTAATGATCAAGACTTTGATTAAATCACTTTATTAAACATTAAGTGTCAAGCAATGTGTTTCCAACCTATAAGCATAAATTATAAAAACCTTGTGTGACTTTTTCGCAAATTTACGCTCAGAAGATCACATTTTATTTAATAAATTTAAAAATGACAATAAAACGACCTATTATGAAATTTAATAGTTAAAACATTATTCATGTTCGTATTTTGGTTTTTTTATAATACCTAATTCAATTTTTACCGAGTTTTGCGTATACAAAATAATGAAATTTAAAAATACTCATAATAATTCAATTTACTCATTGAATTATGGTATAAAAATCGTACGAAAACAGTCACACAAATAATTGTTTTAACTTTAGATTGATCTAATTTTAAAGTTAATAAAGTTAAACTTGAACTTAAGTGTTGAGTGTAAATTTATTATCTTATGCAATTGTAAGGCGATGACAACAAATGCGGGTGTGGCGTTTTCTTGATCACCATTTAGACAAATACAAATATAGCAATATAATTGTCTAAATATTATATATAGAAATATAAAATTAATGTTATTACAAAAAAACTCAAATAAATTTTGGTGGCTTGGCGTGGTGCGTTGGCTGCTATCAGTCGCGGAATGTGACTAAGAGTAAGTAACGGCCACAGCTACTAGCTCCTGGATGGGTGACCACCCGGGATCATAGTGGTTAAAAACCTTGCCACACATACACGTGTTTACTCTCAACCGTAACAATCATAAAAAAAAAAAACAACTTACCGTACCAACCTTACCCCTACCACAGTTCATAACCTCTACAACAGCTTATGGCCCTAGTCGCCGGAGCTTAAGTAAAAAAAAAAATAAAAAAAAAAAATAAAAAATAAATAAATTTTGATTAAGAATAACGAATTAAAAATATTTTATAAAAAAGTTTTATAAATTTCAACTTTTTTTTTTTTACATTACTTTTATTTCATTGATAAAAAGAAAGGTTTCTGAGTAAATATAAACACTTAAATACAAATTAACTATTTAAAGTTCTATAGGACTAAATATGATTTGTAAATCTTTAATTTAAAAATAGAACTGAATTCAACTTTTCTATTTGAAAAAACTCATTAAAAACAATGCGTTCATAATTTAGATTTAAATCTAAAATCATACATTATAATAATATAAAAGTAAAATTTATGAAAAATTTAAAATTGTATACGTCAAAATATCATATTAAGCTGTAGGTACTAATAATATTGATTCTTACTAAGAATTAAACTACACAAAACTATTCAATAACTAACTATTATTTGTTGATATTTCTTTTAGAGTTATTCATTTTGTATATCTAACAGGGGCGTCCTCAAGAGGGGGCGAATGGGGCCCCCACCATGACTTCTATTTTCTTTCTTAAAATTTTCATATAATTTATATTAAAATACCTATAGTAATTGGTGTATTTTCATTTATATATATATATATATAAATGATGTATGAAGTTTGCCCCCCCCCCCCCATAAAAGGGTCTAGGGACGCCACTGATATCTATCACTATTTTATTGACAAAAACGTACCTAGTTCAACGCTGTTAAAATACAATACATCAGTATTTTACTTGTTATTTGAGTTATTTATAATTTTCAGTAATTACGTATATTATATAATATTATTATTATCTCGTGTACTAAATAATCACCATCTTTTGATGGAACATAATAATACATTTTATTGGTAAATATTTTAGCAAACAATAAACAATTAATATAAGTCTCTAATAATAGCTCTTTAGTTATTTATACATAATATATAAAGTACATAAAGTATAAATTTAATATATTTAATTTATTATTTTAACTTTCAAGGGAATTTGTGCATATATTCTTATTATACTTAAATAGAATTTATTGAAGACAAAACTTATTTAAATGATACGTCATGAATATAAAGGCAACAATTGAAGATATATTATATACAATTACGTTACCGTAACACAACATATACATGCACATGTACACGTACTACGCATTTAATTTTAAACCAATGATACCTAACTAATACCTATACGAGTATAATTAAAAATAGTTTTTTAACTAGTGAGGAAGAAGTAGATTGTTGGTACTCATTGCACGTAATTTACCTCATTAGATGTAATTAATATGCAATAATATTATGTAATATACTAATATGTATTGTGTACCTAAAAGTTATAATACTATAATATTCACGATACATGTAGTATCTATATTTATGTCACTGGGTATTGTTTATAAGCGGTAATTCAAATGGATAAAACTAAAATTGCATTTTAATATTGTGATTAGATTAAAAATAAAAACCATTATTCATATTCATATATATGTAAAAGTATGCTATCAAAATACCTAACAAAATATTAAATCATTAAATTAATTATTATTATTATTTTTATTGATATAATTTTAAATTATGAAAAACGCCTATCTATATTTCATTGATTGCAAAGTATTGTATATATCTATAACTATATTTACTAATTTTTTTTTTATTTATTTATTTTTTTTTTTTTTGACATATATCTGATAAGCAATTGGTGTTTTAAGATTTTACTAAAGCCATGAATCATCAATCTCTTTTTAATGCACCTATGAATTTCCTAATGACTGGTTTCATACAGTTAATCATGCAGTAGGTAACGAAAATTAATTATACCATCCCACTATATTATTGTTGGTCTAAAGTATTTACTTAAGCATCTTTAATGGAATATAAAAGTTTCAGACTTAATAATTAAAACTTAATAAAAATAATAGAGTTAGACATATACGTCTTATTCTTTCTAAAATTCTAATTTATGTCCGCTCAAAATATTTTTTAATAGATGATAAAATATTTTCATATTATAAAAATACTTGTTTCTACATTCATACTTCAAATGAGCTAATAAATCAACAGGTATGAAAACAAGCTAGTTCTCTTAGTTTTCGTATTTGAAACAGATATTTAATATTCTTATAGTATATATTTTGTTTGAGCCGCTACAATTTTGTATTTGTTTCCAAATTGTTCAATTAAAGCGAAAAAAGCAGTCATCTATTTTTTTATTTGCAACTTCAATTTTTAATTTTAAAATATGTTTTATAACGTTATATAATGGATAATTATTGAAAATTTATCGAAATAAATATACAAAAAACGAAAAAATCGAATGAAAATAAAACAAAATTAATTCCTAAACATGAAATAAAATGAATATGTATAGTAAAATAGTTATTAATAATAATGTTCATCCTTTTTTTACAATACACCTGTGACATATATCATTGTTCTATTGAAAATTTCAATTTTATAATTTTCTTAATCTTTTAGGTATGATCAATTCCAAGTTGTCAAACTTTTATCAAAAATAATTATTTCTGAAATATCTTATTGTTTATTTTTCTTTTTTTAAATATTAAATTTACTTATTATAATATTTCTGTAATTCAACTAATTTTTATATTTATACTCATTTTTATAACTTGAGCTGTTTTTTTTAAATCAGTTTCATATAATTTAGAATATAAATTAGATTCAAGAAACTTAATAATATGAAACACGAAGCATCTGTAACATAATATATAATAAAATTGTATATTAAACTTTTATATTTTTCATAAAAAAAATATTAAAATAATTTACTGAATTGGCATACAATTGCGTCAAATTTACACGCCTCTAAATAACCATGTTACTTGACGTGCGTCTAAATTGCCGTGCCCAAAAGCCATATATTATATTATAGATAGTGATTAATAAGCCAATTAAAATATTAATTTCAATAAAAATCAATATCTTACTTTAATTAGTACCTGAATTAAGATTTTTAATTTTGTATTGTCCGAATATTTTGATAATATTTTTAACTTTAACTAATCTTTACTGAGTATATTGCATATACAATATACAATAATAAAATCGTTTATACTTTATCAAATATAAGCAATTATGTATCATGTATGAAGTATTGAACTTAATCACAATGATACACTATAGTTTCTAATGAATTTAATGAAATTATTGCCATACGAAAATATATTTTAAAATATTTATGAGCCTTATCTAATGATTATAAAATATGTGACAGGAGTAAATGTATAGTTGATTTATTTTACAGAAGTTTTACAATGTAGGTAAATTTTTGGGAAAAAATATTTGCATTAATTACAAAAATTCCATTTTTAACCAAATCGGTTTTGAGTTATATTGTAATTTGTTGTCATTTAAAAACAATAATAATATTTTTTATAATTTAAAAAAAGTAAATATAAACAATTCCCTGTCTCGTTACTCGATGCCATCGCGAAAATAGCTATACATATTGTGTTTTTATGTATTTGCTGCTCGGGTGGTTCGCTTTGAAATGATCGAGCAATTCGTCATCGGTACGATATGCGATTTTTAATTTGATTTCTTTTTTCGTTTACAATCCTGGTCTAGATACAAATTAAATTTACTATGGCAAAACATGACGAGGGGAGAGAACGAAAAATAAATGTTTAAACAATGGACGTTTTATGGAGATATACGCATATCAATTGGTCGGGTGGAGAAAAAAAATAAACTCCGTCGAATAAACATTTCCTACAGCAGGTAGACGTGTGTAGAGCGTGTGCATACTACTATATTATCTACCTATAACATATTACGTGTATACGTGTAAAGTTATTATTAAACATTTGTGTTATTAGTATGGTTTGTAAGTTATAAAAGGTAAAATATGCAAAATCACAAAAGTATTACATGTTACAATAATATAGCAAAAAGTATTAATGGTATTACTTATTATTTTTTTTTTTAACTAAATCTAGTCACTCGCGGTCGACCATGTCAATATTAATTATTAACCAAAGGAAAAAAATCTAAAAAATATAATTGGCTTCTGAATAAAATTAATAAAAATATGATTTTATAATGTTTGTGAAGTTATATACAAAGACATACACGTTATTATATAACTAGTTATTAGTTATTTATCGTAAACATTGTAAACCCATATGTATCGAAATGTTTACTATTTGCATAAAATTGAAGAATTATTCAACTCGTTTTTAAAAATGACGAAATATTCAAAATATGTATTAAGAATGTCTCAGTATTTAAAGTCGTCGCAGTGTATAATAGAACGGATTTAGATTTTGGTCTATTGATTATCAGAACAGCATAACATATACATAAATAAAAACATATATATAAATATATACATCGCATATATATACATATATGATTTTAAAACGATTAGTGCAGCTCCGATCCCACATCCGAGACCCGATCACGAAAAATGTTATCGTGGTATGCGACGAATCAAGTATAGCGTCTCCTGCCTAAACATTATAATATAATATGTATTATTATAGTTATCGTTACAAATTGTCATTTATACACCACCGCGCGTGTAATCGGTTAGGTAAGACGCTTCGACATCAAATGCCAATATAGCGTCGACCATCCGGCCCGGAAGAGTGACGGCGGACCGGAACTTGGCGGCAGAGGACGGAAATCGCGCGATCGGAAACGGCGCGGCGTTATTACGGACCTCGACAGCAGACGAACGGATGATGACGCGGCGGGTCGTCGAGAGTACGTATGTCGGTGCGCACGCGAAACCGGGCCGGCGGACGGGCGGCGGCAGGACTCGGTACAAATGACTTGATCAGTGAGAAATTTCGTATCCCCACGAGGGCCGTACACAATGGTCTCCGGATCTGTATGCGCACATACACACGCGATATTATATATTATACTGCACACGTGTACGTGCGTGTATTATCCCTCTAAATAAATTAGCCGATGCGATCAATGAGCAAACAATCTGCGCACGCGGTCATGACTCTTCCGCGCGACGGATATCTGCGGATTTATTCGTATTTTATGTGTGCACATATTCCTCTGCCAGAGCGTAAAATATTACGTGCGTATGGCGGTCACGGTATTCGGTTCGTGTACCCGCGTAAAAATAATGTACGGTTAAGTATATTATGTAAATTTTAATACAGTTGTCGTACGCCACGGTGTTTTTTTTTTTATAGTTTTTACTTCGTGTTTTATGCGCGCGGGTCAAACGGAGCGGCGGCGACGACGGTCGGCATAGGCGGATACCTATACAGCGTAGATACGCTTACCCGCACGGACGAGTTACCTCAATTACGCACGATTCAAATGCGCACGTTTGGATTTCGATGTTAACAAATCGAGAAATCGTTCGAGTGACGTGATATCGTATAGTATATAAAACGCGTAATCGTACTATAAGTACCCAGTTGAAATCAGAAAGGCGAGATCTGCGTCAGACCGACCGTACCTGTATTCGATAGTAGGACGACGAGAATGAGAAATAGGTATAAAAGAAAATCGAGAAACGGTTACCTTAAAGCATAGCAGAGAGCCGAGGACGGGAGAACTCACTCGATTACATAAAAGTGAAAACTCCCCGTTCAAGAATGTAATTGCTGAGAAACGCCTACGGTTTGCGAGGGGGGTGACGAGTCGAGTATACTTGCGACCGAGGAATGATTATGCGGTTCGCGAGAAATATATATCAAACGACAAATTTTAATTTTACAACATGAAAATTTAATTGCAAACTCGAGTATATTTTAGAATATTTAGAATACTATAATATACCTACAACCGATTTAAGGCAACGGATTCTAGGTGAAGGTAAAAAATCCACTACTCACTTTGCTTAGTTTACCTTACTCTTGATTATTTTTTATCGCATCCGAACACCTAAGTATGAGTTTAGAATAAAATATGTCAGAACTTTTTTAAGTTTAAAACTTTTTCAATCGTACATTAGTTGATATGTCTTATTTGGGCACAACTGAATTAAACTTGTACGTAAGCTTTTTTCCATGAACAAAAATCATACAACATTCACTGAATTCATTGATTTATCACGTCGTCATAACTAATATTATGATTATAATAATGTAATTATAATTATTATAAAAATAAGTACTACAATGAGTGACAGGAAAATAATTCTGTATAATTACATAGGAAAGTGTCTGCAAATGTATATATCGATCTGCGATGTTCTTGCAATAGTGAATAGTTCCACGAAATTAAAGTGAATATACTATATATATATACTTGTGCATTAGTGATTTGTATTATTGTAAGTCGTTGGTATATTATCTATGAATTCTAATGTTATTAAAATACTTATATGTACGATCCACTCGTGAGCAATCGGTAAACATACAATTTAATGTGCATACAGCATAGACGCGTGTAAGATCGAAAACTTTAATAAGTTTAATATTCATTCAAATAACTATCGTAAAATAAATACGTTATAGATACTGATACTTGAATATTTGATAATAAAGACGGCGTAATCGTTACATTTGTATAGAGTTGGACATAAAAACATATAAGTTAATCTAATTATACCTCTTAAACTTTACTTTTTATATTTCATTTTTCGTAACTTAACTTTGAATTTGATTGATATTTACATAATAAATAGTAGGTTATTTTTAACTAATCCATATTACATTACTTTATAAATAACTAAAAATAAATATATAATACCATTATGTTTAATGACATACAATAGGAATTTAAAAATATTATTCTTAAATGTACTTTTTATTACAATTAGCTAGAATTGTTCAATAAAATAATTTATTTTGAATGTCATTTGAGTATTTAATTACAATTGTATTAGTTCACGCTTAAAAAAATAAATAATAATAGTTACATTTCTCAAAATATAAACAATTATTTATAAAATAATTTCCCTTGTGGTGGTATTACATTACATATTAAGTTATTTATTAAACTATAATAATTATTATTACCTACTTTTATAGTAAATTTTATGCCTGGGTTTAATGGTATTGATTATTTCTATTAAATATTTAAAACAACGTAGTAACAATTCACATATTTAAACATTAATTTAACTCAAATTAAATTAATAAACCAATTGTTGGTTTCTATGTAACTCTCGACTTGACTGAATTTAAAAAATATAGAAAACTATTAACTTTAAATTTTTTTAAATCCTTTAAAAAGAGATTTTTAAATTTTTTATATTTAGCATTTTAAAATTATTATTTATTATAGTACTGAAGTAAAAATGGTATGAAAGTCAATTTCGAGTAAATTTCACGACATAGTAAAATATGATTTCATACATTTTTATCGGATAAATACATTAGTTAATACAATTTACAAAAGATTGAACTTTTTACACATATTAAACAAAACAGTCAATATTCGTGTAGTGCGTGGTTAACGTACTTTGCGTGTACTGAGCTTGCCAATAATGTGCTTCGCTATTTTTTTCTTTTTTATACTCTACAGCTATTCACGCACTAATAAATAATGATCATTGATCACTTACTACATAAAAATGTACACGACAGACACTTGAAGTAATCCTACAAACCAAAATAATTGTTTTTAAATGTAATACAATTGATAAATTATGTTTAATTGATAGTAGTAAAACTACAAATAAAAATAATTATACTCTAAGACGCGGATTGTAT
Source organism: Melanaphis sacchari (assembly GCF_002803265.2). Classification (NCBI taxonomy): domain Eukaryota; kingdom Metazoa; phylum Arthropoda; class Insecta; order Hemiptera; family Aphididae; genus Melanaphis; species Melanaphis sacchari. The sequence continues at coordinate 2,004,010 of NW_020270588.1, forward strand.
ACTTTATTATAATAGCTGTGAATTTGATTAAAATGAAAAAATTATACAACTGGTAAAATTTATGACGTATATAAAGTAGGTACTAATAATAATCTGTACATGGCGTACCGCGTACGTGTGATTTCTAAAATACGAAAAGCATAGGTCTAAGGTGGGAAAACAACAAGTTGTTTTTACCGATTTACATATTTAAGTATATGCCATCACGTCGTTGATAGGACCCCGACATAAACACGGGTAGACCACCCAACCATGGTCAAAACGAAGTCGCAGTGCTAGATTGGCTATTTTGGTAAGACTTATTGCTCGTCGTAGACTTTGTTACATCCGCGTCAACGCAAGTAGGTACATAACAGTCAATAATATAGTCATCCCCAGTGCTATAGTAACTTTACATAGCAGTTAGCTGTTTTTACTTGTTAAAATCATTAATAAATACAATTGGAGTAGCTTATTCTTGCTTCAAAATGCAAGCGTTCCGTTTATTCACAGCCCATATTTTCTCTCAACCACCTCGAGCCAACCGGGAACGTGCGACGTTGTCAAATAACTGACGTTATAACATTCACAGTGTGTCCTACACGTGCATGGATCATTTCGAGAATAGTACTGTCAGGGACTCAAGTGATGATCGAGGGGTGGCCAAACAGTCGATCGCGATCGACCGGTCGATTGTAAACGATTTAAAGTCGATCGCGCTTGAATTTATTTTCAAGCTGCGCACACGAGAATTAATTATGGTGGTATAGTAACTTAATAATAATAAAAACTTTTTTATCGAAGTCAATTCTCAAAGGTGAAGTTTATTTTTAGTAGATCGCGGCCGAAAAAAGTTTGACCGTCCCTGGAGTATATAATTTGCTACATTTACTGTAACGTATGCCGTTTTCGAAGACATGATTCGTCATACCTTGACGCTTGATTCCCCGGCAATGAGGATGACGCGCAATGACATCCTGATAAAACAATACGCAATCGTCGGTAATAACAACTATTGACGACAGCGGCGCAGTAACCACCATAACACGACGACCGGTTGTCGCACAGTGGTTACGTTCGTGTCCGGTCCATTCGCCCGCAGTTCGCGTGCGCGCGCCGCGCACTATATACCATATAGGTGGCCGACTTGCGGCTCGCAAACCTGCACATGTCATTTGGCTCTCGTCATTGTCAGATGCGGCTCGCGTGTTATTTATAAAATCAAAAATTTTGATTTTTTTTTTTTTTTTCTATTAGATTTTATAAAAAATTATCAAATCATGTAAAATGCGTCTATAAACATTTTGGCTCTTAGTATTATTGTATTTTTTTATGTGGCCCGAGAACCTACCTATTCATGTTGGCCACACCCCTGCTATATTATACACACATATTATTCCAGTTCTTCATCACCGCGTTCACCTACACGATGCGGTACCAGCAGGAGCACGGCCTAAACAAAGACGACGTCGTACAGTCACCGATTCAACCAAAGACCGACTTGGTCGTCAACAAGACCGAACCGTCGGGCGCGGTTAGGTAGGGCGATGATGGGTTTTATTATATATAATAATAATAATACGCGTCATGTAAAGCGTAGATGATAGGTAGGTATCCTGCACCTGTAGAACGTGTCACGTAATAAGACGAGTCAAAACATCTCGGTAAAGATAGATTAACGCAATCCTGCCCCCGAGAGAATTTCAATTTATAATTTAAGACGACTTTAACCTCGTATTCGTAAAAGTTGTGATTAGATACACTTACAATAATCGCACTCTATAAAACGATCGTGTTACTCGTTGTTTTGACGCCATTCGTGGCAAACCAACCGTTTTCGTTTTATTTATTTTGTTGCCTCTGTACAACATCACAAATCTTAGTTTCAATTATACTCGAAAGATAGGTAACGTTTTTATTTTCGAAACACTGTTATTTGGAGTCGAAAAATGTCACTGCCAGACCAATACACATATTACATGACTCTCTTCGCTAAATATATAATATGTACGTATTACTGTATAAAATTGTAAAACGTTGTGTATTATAACATATTATGACTAATGGAAAAAAGCTTTAAAGGCTTACAGGGTACGTTTTACAATACCTATTTAGTGTTTAGTTATTTTTTATTATTGAGCATCATACATTTTGATATTAATGTATTTCATAAATTTAGTAACATTCTTAGAAACAGATATCGTGGCCAATGTATTTATACTATTGGCCGCTGGTTTTGAAACAGTGTCTACCGCTATGATTTTTTGTTCGTACAAACTTGCATTGAAAAAATTAATATAAGACAAAGTACGAGAAGAAATGTATGCAATGAAGATTAAACATAATTCTGAAATTAACGATGATTTTCTAAAAGACTTACATTACTTGGAAATGGTATTAGCAGCAAGTCAGTATCTACAGTATCTATATGTATTAATCGATTTTAATCATTGAAAAAATATAAAAATGATATAGTCGTAAACTTAAGTCATTAATTCATCACAGAATTACATAATAAACAATATAAAAAATTAATATATATATAACTAATACCTGTTATCATTTCTAAATTGATAGCAGGTATTATTGACGATTTATATAATATAAAATATGAGTGAGTATTTTATTTTTTTCAGAAACTTTACAAAAATATCCACCTTTATGAACACTATTTAGAGAAGCAACGCGGGATTACCAAATGTCTGATGACACATTAGTAATTGATAAAGGTACAAAATGTCTAATTCCTGCATAATCGATCTATTCATCACGACTACAGATATTATTCCGATCCAGAAACGTTCGACCTTGAACGATTTTCACCAAAAGAAAAAGCTAAAAGACCAAATGGAACTTATATGCCATTTGGTGATGGACTTCGTTTAAGCATAAGTATATTATGTTACTATTATAAATATATGGAAATAAACCAGTTAATGGTAGGTACGAGTTTTCTGAGTGAAGTCAATTTTTTTTTTCTTAAATAAATAAAATTTATAAAATTAAATAACTATCGTTGATATCTTAGGAAAACGATTTTCTGAAATGAAAATGAAATTTACGTTAACTGAAGTTTTAACCAAAAATGAAGTGAAACCATGCGAAAAACAGACATTCCAATGCGATTCAGTAAAAGATCATTAATTATTACGCCAGAAAATGGTATTTGATTAAAATTTAAATCAATTAATATACCTCTAAATAAGTATAAATTTATTAAAATTAAAATACTCAGTACACAGGACTAAAGCCTATCAGCTTTTAAATAAGAAAATGTGGTGGATCAAAAAATAAATTATACCATAGCACACTAAACAAATTGTCTTGTTTAGAAAGATTCACACATTTAAGAAGTAAATATACTCTAAAAATCCTCTGATTAATCTATGATCTATTGTATACAAATTACTGCATATTATAAAATTTAAATGCATCAACTTACAATGAAAATGTTTACTATAAACACGATACTTTGTAACGGATCTCTATTTTAACTAATTTAAATACCAAACATACTATATTTTTTTTAGTTAAAAAAATATTTTACATTAAAAAGTAAAAAGCGTTATTTTATATTATTTAAATGTAATAATATTTACATTTAATATCATCTGGACAAAAAGTGTATTGTTACTTTATACATTTATACCTCCAAAAAAAGTAGATATTTGAAAAAGAATATTATTATTTATCAATATCTTAATTGTATGGTTAATTTTTTTTTTCAAAATGAATAATTGTAACTATTAAACTTATCAATTCTTTAATATTAAAAAATATGTCTTCGGGCTAACATTAATATCATATTTGTATTATAGTGTTAAATTATTAATTTACTTTTAAATACCTGTATTTATACATGGAATTATAAGTATTTACACTATACGAATTATAAATTCAATTTAAATTTAAAAGGTTTTCAGTAGCTATACATCTTTATACAAATAAAAAATACATCTTATTTGCCGTTCTTTTATTTTTAAACCTAGCATTTTTTGTGTATAATATAATAATATAGAGTCATATAGAGGTAAGTACCGTATTAACATAATAATTATAATATGATCTATCAAAATATTAATGGTTTTTTAATTTAAAAATTATCTTTCTATGTTGTAATTTATTATCTTATTTTAGTAATACTATTTAGTCGTAGGTACTTAATCGTGTGTTTTATTGTAGTTCAACGAAATTAGATAGTTAAAAAATATATACATAATAAATGGATATTGAAAAGTAATAATTGAACATAGTCTTTTCTTCTTTACAAATCTATTTGATGCACTAAACAATTTTTGATTAAAAAAAAATAAAACATAACAAAAAAAAAAAAAAATTGAAATTACATTATTTATAAAACCCAAATTAAGCTTGGTTAATTATGCAATATTATAACTTAAAAATAAAAACTATATAACAAGTATCTAAATTTAAGTTGGACTTTACTCGTACATCCTTCTACATCCTATATTAATGTTCTTTATGCGATTTAATAAAAAAATAGATCTTAATTGTCTTGACTATAGTAATATATTTTAAAACTATTATTATTAAATTAATAATGTTCTCTCCATTAGCAAGGCCCGAAGGAAATTATGAATTATGCAAAAAAAAAGTTGTACCTATTAAAAAATTATCTTATTTAATTTTTTAAGAAGTTAAAATCAAAATAAAATAGCAGAGTAAAGAATACTTCTCTGCTGTATATTAAGTAATTATTATGGGCATATTAATTTTGAATTGAACAAACTAACATTGTATACGAAAAACGATTCTAAGTAAAGACACTCTGTCAGCTTTTATCACAAACTACTCGTATTTTCATGATATGTTTTTTTTTGATATACAAAACTAATAAATGTATTAAATACTACTTAATATTAGCTATTAAATTTTCGTCAACAATCATAGAAAAAAAATAAAAAAAATATTGAAAATTTGTCATTTCTATAAATAGCTTATCAAAATTTACCGAGTCTTGAAAATTTTACGATATAATGAAAATAATAATATAAACATTTCGCTATAATATTTGAAGTTTCTACTATTTTTTTTTTTAAGCCCGGCAACTAGGGCCATTAGCTGTTTTCAGGAGGGTTATGAACTATGGTAAGGGTTAAGGTTGGTACGGTAGGTTGTATTTAATGATTGTTATGATTGATAGCAAACACGTGTATGTGTGGCAAGGTTTTTAACCACTATGATCCCGAGTGGTCACCCATCTGGGAGCTAGTAGCTGTGGCCGTTACTTACTCTCAGTCGTATTCCGCGACTGGTAGCAGCCAATGCGCCACGCCAAGCCACTTTTTTTTTCTTATTACAACAAAATATCAAAACATTTTTGAAGAGAAATAGTTATTTTACAGGTAAATATCAAAGATCGTAAAAATTTTAACTTAAAATTGCTTATAAAAAATAAATTTTAATTTTTGTTAGATTTTTTTTTTTTTTTATAATTTCAGAAATTTATAAAAACCTTGTATTTAAATTTTCAAATATTAGGTATGAAAATAAGAATTTTTATGCATTTTTAACTACAAAATAATCTTTACAATTTTGAGATTTTGATGAATTCAAACTTTAAACGTTTAAAATTTTCAATATTATTGAATTAAATAATTGATGATTTATGAGGAACTTCATATTGAATTTTTAATAATTTATACCTAGTAAATAAAACAAAAAACAAAATCAATTTTGTAGAATATTGGATTTGCGTAAAAATTTCCGTTTTTTAAAATTTTTTTTTTTGTTTTTCCCAATCATAAAACAAAGTATTGGGAATTATATATTCTTTTCCAAATGTAACGACTAGATGCATGATTTAGTAAACAGAAATTAATGCACACGCATACATCATCGTAAAATTAATACATTCATCGCTCCATACAAAATCTAAAATGATATGGATAAATATCATGTCACAAATAAACAAACACGAAAAATTTTAATTTTTTTTTTTTTCAAAATTAACGAATTACATTACAAATAATAGAACACGTCTAAATTTGTATGTTGCACGTGTGTTAAACAATGACAAATTATCGTTTTCGATCCCTTTAATACATATTATAATATTATAATGCTTATAGAATATACCAATCAATACGGTATTCCTACCGTGCCGTCACGGACGCAACGTTTTGAATAAAATTCAAATCCATGGACCGTTATTATTGAAAATAATTATTGCACTGCACGTGGTGGCAATCGAAAGCTGTTACAATTAACGTCAGGATTAACCGACTGCAGATATATGTACAAATATATTACTATACACCTATATAATATATTATATTGTATGTATACATGTGCCGTAGGTACTGCACAATATATATTGTATCAATTATTTATTATGTTGTTTCATATAAACGTGAATAACAAGGGTACTATAATTGCACATGTGCTTATAACACCACTATTCAACTAAACGTTGTGGAATTAAAATAACAACCACATACCCCATACGAACCTCGTGTGCCGTACACGTATATTATTATTGTTATATACACGAAAATGGTAAAACCAAAAAAAAAAAACCATTGTTGTTATTTAGGTCGATTTTTTAAAATAATAGTTTAAAAAAATTACATTTGTAATAACACGCAGTTTAAACGCACGCACAAACGTATATGATATGATGTATAATTTCGACGTGTGTATATCAAACGTTGCTTGTGAACAGAAATTTTTAAAGTTTATAATTTTTGTTAATAACAAAAAAATATATGTATAATGTATATATGTGTATATATTTTATACATATTAAAAAAGGTTATTAAATACACTCAAAGTATAGATGAATAATTCATGAAACCGTATGTACCAGAACTACGCCTTTATTAATAACTAAACACCCCACGTTATAAAACAATAATTAAAGTATGAATAAAAGTTGTACGATTTAATTAATATGTATATAAATTCAAAACTGATTAAGAGACCGTATGATGTTAATTTTGGTTAAAGTAAATAATAATAATATTACAATGTTGTTTATGGTCTAAGAGAGTGTGAATTAACTTGCTCGTTACCATTATAAAGGAAATAGTATGTGTATAACAATGTACTTAGGTGACGTTTTTCGACGTTACATAATGTTCTTTTGAACTTGCAGCAAGTTTATCACTTTATATGAGCGCTATAGATTTAGGCTTTTCCATTTAATTTCTGACTCGACATTCCTTTGACAAACAACGTGCTACCATTAGCCAAACCACACACGTCACGAGATTGACGATGTGGATTAATTCGAATCGAAAAGTAAAGTTTTAAAAGGGGTGATAAAACAGAATTTTATAAACGCGGAATTTAATGTCGTCACATATGAGAGCTGAAATTTTTGACATCATGAAGTTACATATATATCGTAAATATACCGACACATAAAATAACAGAACATCGTAAACAGAAGAATATCAATCTGTCGAACGGGATTTTGGTATTATAGAACGCAACGAGTAAGAAAGTAAGGTATTAAGTTTAGAGTATAGGTACTAGATTCTATATTAAAAATATAAATAAAATAATAAATACCTGTGACCTGTCAATGAATGTCCATATAAATATATATGTTCTTGAGTGTTTTCTTTCCGTGGAATAGAAGATTATATTGACAAAAAGGGCAGATTTAATGGATAAAAATGCACTACACTTTTTTTAAAAACTCATTTTTTATTTTCTTTGTATGCACTTGGCGTTTATCTTTAATTTGTAATGTTTTCTATTTGGTCTAAACTCATGAACCATCAACCGTGTTTAATAATTGTTTATATTAAGGTTCTATATAATATACCAAGTGTATTTTTAAGAATGATAGACTGTTCGAAAGCCATATATGTACAAAAGACATTAATTCTAAAATCTCTGTTCGAAAAGTCACGTATAAACTATAAAATATAGCATAGTCGCTCTAATTAATGGAAAATAAATGTACCTAACAATATATCAACACAAATATACAAATAACTTATATTATATTCTACAAACTACAAGATTTTATTTCTTTAAAATGAACATCGAAACTTTTAAGTATAGTAATACGTAATGTTAAGCTATAATAAATAATTTTCAAAAAATATAAAAAAAATTACCTAATTAGAAAATCTGACAGTTGTAAATATATTTCTATTTCATTAAAAAAAAAAAAAATTGGAACAAAATTTCAGACATTTTGTGATGAAAAACAACATAATTTAATCATAAATTTCATTTTTTTTCAAGATCAAAATATTTCCGCAAAGTTGATCCAATAAGTTAGAGTAAAGTAATAATTATAAAATAAAACATTAAGAAATAGAATATATAAATAATTAAACAATAGATAAACCAATTCAAATAGTATATCCAGTCTATATCATGTGATTGAATATCTATCATTACTAACTTAGTATGTGAATTCGATGCATAACAACTTAGTTTTAGTGTTGGGTATACTGCACTTTTTGTATTATGTTAACTGCCATTACTATGAATATTATAGCGATCGTTTCGTCTACAACGCATTTGGTTGTTTAGTTTTAACTATATATTTCGCCGTTTTCTGAAACGATATCGCCGATCATAACAAAACCGGCTACGACTAAGGGTAAGTAAAAATTTCGGAAAGACATTACAATAATAATGTTTGTCAACAATATTTATGTGGTAACCTAAGTTTTTATACTCTATTTTTTTTTTAAAGTCTGCAACGATAAAATTTAAGGTTTGAATACCATCTACGGTCCTTATACCTATATACTTGTTATATGTGTTCGCTTGATTTTTACAATGGCAAATAAATATACACACACACATGTGTACGCGTATAAATATATATATATATACAATAGATAATGTAGCGTACCCAAAGATGTTGATGTAGTTTATGTTAGTGTCATTTTTTTCGCAGCACATAAAAGAAAAGTACGGATGAAAGCTCTATTTGGTTCGCTCCTTCTCCCTCCCTACATACAATATATATATATATATTTATTCTGGGCTTTCAATGTCTCGCCATATTATACGCGTATATGTACACATTCAATATGGTTTCGCGCATATTTATGTGTGTATATAGACACAAAAAGCATAATTCTTGACTTTAGGTGATAACTTTTCATTGTGAATAATATTACCATAAAGATGTCCCGAAATAATACAATTCGCAAACCGAAATAAAAACAAATTTTCCCGCGACACCGCATAAACACATATAAAAGTGCGAGTAACGACACGCAGTGACAACTACCATGGGGTCATAATACACCGGATGTGCAAACACCATGCACGCCGCGTACGCCCTTAACGCGTATACTTAACCTTGTATTATATTGTATCTAATGCCATTGCATTACAATTATGTTAATTGAGAAGAATGCAAAAGTTCGAATTCAAATTTATTACCTTAATATTTTGTATTACTGCCTATTGAAGTAATGTCTACCACCTACAAACTATTTAATTATACCTACTGTGGTTACAATACTTATAACAATGAATAGTTAAATGTTTATCTATTGTGTTTTGTTGATAAAGAAACTCAATCATAAAATTAAAATGCATTTAAAATAGCTTTGCTTTACTTAATAATATTTATTATTAAATATATACATATAAGTTTATTATATAGAATGAACTTAATAGTGATGAAGTAGGTTATTTGATGAACAGTGTAATAGATTATAATATAAAAATAGAGAATTTTCATTCTACTGTATTTTACTAAAAAAAATTTTTTATGATTTTAAAAAGATCACTTCTTTCTATTTGTATATACTCTTTAACTGTAGTATATTTAATCATTTTAAATGCTTTAAATATTTTCAATAAATTTCATTTTAGCCGATGATCAATTTGGTTTCAGACAAAATATAGCAGTCGGAGAGATTGGTTTACGTCAATTCGTCGCAGTCATTTGTACGCACAACAATAATTGGACGCGTACGACATTTCGTCACGTGTATTTTCGACACAAGCTACATTTGGTCGCGCGTCATTTCATCGCATATAATTATATATTATATATATTCTAAATAATAATAATGTTTTTACATATCTAGTTATTTCCTTTTATTGTTATATACATTTTTATTCATAATAATAATCTAAATAAAATATTTCAAAAAAAAAAAAAAAAAAAAACACAAAAATAAAATAAAATAAGGCAGTAAAATATTATTATTTATATACATTAAAATTATGAGCAATACCTTTCAAAACCTCGCATATTGGATTATATTTACATTATTGTTCATTCATTTCTACACCACTACTACTAATAATTATATAAAGATACTATAACATTAAACATATTATATTATTAAATATACCTACACAAAAAGACACGGTAGATAATCTGTTTTATCTAATACTATGATATAATATATTATATATTGAAATATATACATAAATATATGTAATATTATTATTGTTGCGTATTCAGCATTTATGTATATTACACATTTTTATTTTAATAATAATTATAAATATCATGTTACATGATCGGTGGAGATAGTCCATTGGTTTTTAGTAAGGGGACACAATTATACGTTTTATTCAACATGATTTAAAGAGTTAATGATAATGGACTATAAAATACATTTATGTTATTATCCATATTAATACTACACAACAATTGTTATTATGAATAATATTATATAATTATAGGTAGGTACATTGAAATATATATGCAATGAAATGACGCGCGACCAAATTTAGCATTCGTCGAAATGTACAGGACGAAACGTCGTATGCGTTCAATTGTCGTGTGCCCAAATGACCGCGATGAATTGGCGCACGACGAAATGACAGGATATCGGGGAGATCATTTATCACTTAAAGTAATAATAAAATCCAATTATATGAAACAAAAATGTATCTATTTATTTTGTACATCCCAAAAAGGTTTTTAATAATGAACAGTAGAATGAATTTTTTAATATTTAAAAAATAATAGGGAATTAAATTTAATAACTGAAGATGTATCTATAATATAATATATGAAAACAAAACAGTTTTATAACACAAAAAAGAAGCAAAAATAAAAAATAACGTTCTACACAGAAAAAAAAGTAATAAGCATTTAATCAGTAAAATAAAACCCACTTAACTCAATATAAATAATATAAATAGAAATTATCACTTTATTTTGACAGTATTTTAACATAAAAATGCTTACACTAAAAAATTATGATTATTTCAGTATTTGTAATTGCTGTATAAGTACAATTTATAAGTTAAATATAGAGGAATCTATTAAATTTTAAAAGTTTTTAAAAAAAACTTAAAGATTCGTCGATAGATTTAAATTAAGAGCAAACATTTCTGAACATTTCAAAATGTTTGGAAAATATTAAAATAAACGTTTACTAGGTAACAAAACCGTATTATATTTTACAAGAAAAAAAATATATAAAAAAATATTATAAAAAACTACCTATACTCAACTATTGTAAAACTGAACATCAAAAATAATTTCAATATTCTCATTATTTTTAAAAATTGTTTTATGAAAACACAATTGAAATGCGTTTAATAATAGCTATATCCTAAATATCCACCATTTGAGATTACAACGTGCAAGGCACTACATTAATATATGTCTATTATTTTGTAGTCCGCCTTGTAAAATCAATATTAACTGAGTACTAATGATCATCACTTGATAATTATAAGTTAAAATGTTATGCATTTGTAAGTGTTTTTTAGTTAAAATGACTATATGCTTAGTGAATCTCCAGTTACTTATTGCATACTGCTACACTTAGGTTTAAATATCATAGATTTGATTTTAAGGCCGTATTTTAATGTTTATCAATATCCAAACACTTTGTAAAAATTTTTTGTAGATAAAGGTTAATTATTATTTAATTAAACTGTGAATTTGTCGTTATAACAATAGAAACTAATTTTCATCTTAATGGTCTGTAGGTCATTTAGATTACATACAATAACGCGCATATACTGCAATACAAAGTTTATCAAATAATTTATTACATCTACTCATATTTTTGTTTAATATTACAGATAATATTAACGCGTATATTGTATAAATAGATTTAGGTAGGTTATATTATGGTCCTTTGAAATAGATTAGTTTAAACTCTGAATAATAACTAGATCATTATAATTAAAATGGTCATAGAGAAATTATCATTATTTGAACTGTGCAAGAAGGTAAATACACTAAAATTGCAATAATCTAAACTAGATGTTCATTAAAACACGTAGCGTCGTAAACATAAACTTTATAGTTAGTTCGTTGGTAAAGTATAAACCAATGTTGTTAAATATTTTTGAATGTAAATTGTTGTTTGTTTATAAAAACTATAGAGCTCTCGAATTTAAATGTTAATAAAGATTTACGTTATCGCGTGTTTTTAAATTTAAAAATCAATAACTTGGTAAATCGTAGATGTTTATTTTACGTTTATTTAAAATATGATATATATTAAACGTCAAATTATAATACGATACTAAAAAAAAAAATACAAATGTTTATAAATTCCGTTAAAAACTAAAAACTTATAATATAATATGTTCAAAATAAATAATTGATTGAAGATCATCGCTATGTAGAAACTAGAAACTTTAAAATATACTAAAGTAATTGAAAATAAAATTTCATGTGTTATAAACTTATAAAAATGCACGTGAAATAAATTTACGGATGCACGTGTAGTTAAATTCACGAATTTGCGTGAAATAAATTCAAAGACGTAATTACATACGTGTATTTTAATTTCACTTGTGCCCGTAAATTTAACTACACACAAGAGACCTCTAATACAAATACTTATTTCGGTTAAGTATAGTTTTACAAACTAAAAAACTATAACAAATTGTTCATTATTATTGAATGTGAATATCTGTATTTACAATCGATTTCTATACAAGTATATGTACTAAGAAAAGTTTAATACGGTGAACAAATTTAAATATTTATACTAATAATCAATATACTTTTAAATCATATAATATCTGTTCAAATCAGTTATTAATAGAGCTAGGGATTTCATACCCTAAAAAACCTTAAAATTTACATGTATATTTGTCCTGAAGAATCACTAAATATGCTATTTTAATATGCATTTAAAAAAATATATTTAGAATAAATAATAATATTTGTAGATATAATACATAAACAGATAAATTTTGTTACATTATTAAATAATTATTTTCCTTTTTTCAGATTTATTTTCATCTTACATCGAATTTTAGTCTAAAATAAAAAAAATTAAAATCAAACTAATCTAATTAAATCTATTTAAAATTCATTTTTTTTTTTATAAAATAAAAACTTGGTCATTTATATAAATAATTGTCAAATATACACTTGTAATTTATAAACGAAAAATGGTCAAATTTGCAAATTATGCAACTATAAATTTTAAATATATATTCGTATTGCTACGAAACAAATTTATATATTACTTATAGCTATGTTTTTATTGATTATTTAAAAACATACTAACTCTTAGAAGCCCCGAGCTCTAGTTATTAATCAGTCGTTCATGAAAATATTAATTTATTATATGAAGTATAAATTTATTATTATTAAGTACTTATTACCTATGGTACGTCAAACCCTAAATCACAATTTATTTAAAATGTTTAAGATCTTTTTCATTACACTTCTTTATTGGTATTCGGAAAACACGCGGAAAAATTACAGTATACTGTAATATATACACACACATATATATATATATATAAGTAAATTTGTTTTCGTTTTTATATTCAATCCTTCCATCAACTTGACGTGTTATCAGTAAAAACTTTTAATAATGTTATTATTTGTTTCCTTAAATTGTATGCGTCATATTAAATGCAGTAGGAATGAATAGCTTCAAAAACTTAACTTCAGCTATTACACTTATTCTTATTTAATTTTTTTCAGAGTTTTCAGTACTTCTTAAAGTTTTATCAATTTTTAACTAGGATTATTACTTTTTTTTCATTATGTATATTAAACATCTGTTGATTTTTAAACATAATATAAGCACTTTCATTTCAATGAATTTTCATTTATTGTAAATGATAAAAAAAGCAACAATGACTTAACTAGTGACTTCATATTTCATTGTTAAAGTACAAAATAGAAACGCTTTAAATCGATGTATTATAAACACAATGCAAACTTAGTTATAATCATTAAATAATATAATAAGTACTAATCGTAGACGCTTTATAGTATAAGTTCAACTACAATAGTAACTAATACTCCTGTTATTCTTCAAAAAGATAACTAGCCACATTGAAGATCGAACAAGTTCATGTGAATACCAAACGTACAAATTTTACTATATTTTAGATAACTACATAGTACCTAACTACATACAAATAAATTTAAAAACTATAAAATTAATTAAATATATTATTATTATTATTTGTATTTTCTTAATTTAATAGAAATATAAAATTAGTATATATATTATATTTATAGACTCATTTTATAAATAAATATATATATATATATATATATTCAATCATAGTATAAATTATATTTATTTATATTTTAAATATATTTAAAAAGAAAATCAACAACCTCCCCTCGGTCTCGTCTGAGTCCGCTCTGTAGTAGATAGTGCGGGTCTCTACGCAGTCATGTCACCGGCAGTGATTCCCAACACTCGTAAATTTTTATCTCTTCCGGCCAAATCCCGGTGCACGGATACCGCAACATAATAATATACCTCTTACGACGCGCCGCTCCGGATAAACTTTCGTATTAGTGCCCGCCACGAATAAATATAAGTACGCGCGTAATACTTCTTTTACCGTGGCCGCCTACAAACCCTTCAAAATACATATACATATATGTGTGTGTGTGTGTGTGTATGTGTATTTATTTATATACATCGCTTCTTCTCGCTCCGATCGTAATTCGAATTATCAATTCCCATTCGAGAGTAACGTAAATCCGACCGGCAGCAAGACTGCGGAAAAATAAAACTTTCTGGTTTTCGACTGCATGGAATCCTGAGATATGGACTCGGTCTCGGTACGTCTTAACCACTGTGCCGATACAATAGGTTTTAGGTACCTGTTTATTATATATATACAGCCAAACCGCTGCGGCCGTCTGTCTTTGAGTCACCATAAGTTGTTGGCGGCAAATCGTAACACCCAAAACCCACCGCCACCACCACCCAGAAACTTTCGGCTCGGGGATTTACACGGTTATGTTATAGTCAGCCCGCGAGCGCAATGCCAACGCCGAAACAAAATCATTGCTCCCCATCCGGACAACATTATATATTGTTATAAATGGGCTCCCAAATTATTACATAAGACAATATAACATGACTACACGCATATAATTTATGATCGTGCGTACGTGTGTATATGTCTATGTTGTGAGTATAAATGTATAAACCATGTACAGGTGCCCAAATAAGTGGGCAGATAGGAGGAGTAAGCACATCGACGAAAACGAATGTGAGCCGTTGTATATTGGTCGGTTATATTCCCATGTATTATTATTTATTATACTTCAGTAGATTACGAACAATATAGAGTTTTATGTTTGTGAAAATATTCATGCTATGTATACACAGCAAAAATAATTATAGACGAGAGCTATAGATACAAATCGAACCTTAATTATTAAGGACTTTATGTGAAACTATTATGTGAAACAAGAGTAGTGTGTGCACTGTAATGCTTAATTAATAGATGCTAATAATAATAAAACAAAATAAAAACTCAGATTTTGTATATCATAATAATAATGGACTGTATTCAAATATAATATTACAGCACACCACACACATTAAATTATAAATAATTAAAGATAAAACAATATATTCGTTTAATAGCTATATATTACAGTATAATTACTAACGGGGTTTAAGCGCCCATCTACTAGGTATATAATACAAATTTTAATATTTATTTCACCAAAAACTTACAAGTCAACTCGGCCATAAATACAACAATAATATAATAATATAAAATTGATAATAAGAAATATTGCGTATCACCTTTTTTATGATAGCGCGTTACCGTACATAGATTGTTTAGTTTCCGTGACCCACACGATGAAAATTGAACCGCAAATATAATATTAAATAACTGAGAATGGCCAAAATACAAGTAGAGTGCCCGATGCACCGACAATGGATCCTGTTGGTGCCCGCGCATCAATAAATTCACACCCGCGCGCGATATAAAATTAATTGAATGCAAACAATTAACATAAAAATATCGTAATACGTTAAGACACAACACTCGCATTAAAATCATGTGCCTCCGTTGGCAAAAAATGGTGACGCGATGCCGGAGAAGACTAAAAATATTAAAAACTATGCCTTTGTTTAAGATAGCAGCCGGTTCGAGCTATACAACGGCGGGGGGAATAAGGTCCGTCTAGACGTTTCTCTGTCTTATCGGCGAAAACCCTTGACCGAGATGTGTGTATTGTCATCTTTTGGAATTTGGTACCGAACAGCAGGAATGAGCATTTTTTTTATCAAGACCCAAAAATCGTAACTATTATGTACACGATTAATAATATACACAACTGAATTGATGGCTATCATCAAATCAATAGAAAAATAAGCTATGTGTTTACTTAATTCAATACAAGAATCAAGACATTCATTTTTGATTTAAATCTGTATATTGAAAACGTTTAGCGATATAGTAGGTACAAATAATTTCTAAACATATTATATCAAATACAATTAATCCATATTATGATTTAATAATTAATTGTTTTCTGTTTGAAAAATAAGTCCAAAAAGAATAGAAAAGTTGAAATTAAAAGTATTTACTCCATCTTACTACATAATACATATTTTACACTGTAATTTTGAACTGCAATTTATATACACATATATTTTTTTTGATTGCTACATATATAACGAAATAAGATAAATTAACGCAATCGTCTCATTGTTGAACGGGTTATCATATAAAAGTTATATTATTATTATTTTTTCAATAAAGGTCAAAACATATACCTATTTGTCGAAAACTAACATCAGTGAACACAAATGTTTATAAAGAATTAATTTTGTAATAACAATATAGATAGTTTATTATAATTTACCATATAAAATATTTATCATAACAAGTTTATAAGAGGAAGCTGACTGTGGGTATTCATTGACTTTCACTTATTAGTTTCTAATTAAATTAGAAACTCTATTGAATCAATTTTCCACGCCCCTATAGTGTGTCATACCGCTAGGAAAATAGGGGATTGGAAAATTGCATTCATGAAATATTTCCATTTCATTGATAATTGTATTTATAATGAACATATATCCAGCTAAAATTCAATCATGATTTTTAAACTAGTAAAAATTTGAGTTATAGCTAAATCAATTTTTAAAATTAAATGGGTACCTAGTATGTCCGATTTAAGCAGAATTGTATGAGATGTTCTTTCTATAACACAACTTAAGATTGTAAATTATTTGACGTTCCGTATATTACAATAGTATTTAGATATCTATAATTATAATATAATTGTGTATAGAATTCAATCTTATATCAGACCTACCAAGTTAATTTTTAAACACAGTAAAATAAAAATTTCTAATTTATTTTTAATTTCAAAATAAAATATTGTTGTCATCTAGGTGTTTGTTTATATTGCTTGTATAGTTATATTATATGTTTACCTAATTTCAAGCATCAAAGGAATAACATTTATAAAAAAGTAATATGTAAAATGTTTATTATTATTATTTCAATATGAAAAAAAAAACATATTCTAAAAATCAAATTACTCATACGTACATTTTTTCCTAATAAATGTAAATTTATTCATTTTTATCTTATAAAAATCCAATTTATTTTCAATATTATATTTCTGACTCTAAAATCAATCTTGTATCACAATTTAAAAACTAAAGTACAGTTTTTGATTCTAAATTAATTTTTTTTCTTCACGCAGAAATGATTAAGAATACAATTAAACGTAACTTGGACTTTATTAAGCGCACTCGTGGTTTATTTATAGGTCCTATACTTAACCTTTAATAACTCTTTATTGATACTTGTAACTTAAAATACTGCTGTCTCATCTATATCAATAATACATAAAAACAAAATGTTAAAATCTGTTCAATTTTTTTTTCTTTTCATATTACATTAATTATTCAAAGAAATAAAAATTCACCATGATTTTTACAGTAATATTTATAATCTTTTTTAATCTTTCACTATATTTTATAGAAATTGTCGTAACTCAACGAAAATTAGCATATTCTCTCACTAAACAAAATATATTTATTGAGCGCTGTGCATAAAATGTTTTCAAATATTAATATTAAGTTCCATTGAGTTTTTTGAAATTTCAAAATTAATTGGCTCAATACTAGAGATTTCAAATCACTTTATTAAATAAAACTTATATTTTAAGCTCCCCTGCTAACCTCCAAATATGACTAGTTAATAGTTATACGTATTAGACATTAGTTATAATTATATTTTATAGTTCTTTATTGTAATTATTTTGTATAATATAATTTATTTTTAGTTTTTCTCATTATGCCTAATTTAATATTAAAAATAATATTAATAACTGTGTTGTTATATTCTGCTTTTTAATTTTTATAACTATGTTAAAAGAATCACCCGCTCATATATAAAAATAAATTAATTTACTTGATATATTTGTATATTAAATAAACGATACAATAAACGGAATTAACTACTGAAAATCCATCAATATTACTATCCATATTTCTTTATTTACCATTTTTAAATTTAACTGTTTATACCAAAAAAGATTAATAGCGTTAATTTATTAAGTAAATAATGTATCATTGTTATTTTTTAGATTTTCAATTAGTTTATAATGCTATAGTTCTATTATAATTTATATTCATAGTTTAAAATACTAGAAAATTTCAACCAATTAAATATAAAATTTTAAATCATTTAACTTTGATAAACTAATAAATATATCAAATCACATATTTTATAGTATATTCACATCACGTATATACATTTTTACGATATAAATATTATTAAGTATTAAATTGTGTAGATAATATTACTCTAATCTATTATTAAAATATGTTAAATAAACTATTTATTAAACATTTATTATTAGCAATAATAAAGTTAACTCGTAATTGGTAAATCATAATTTAAAATAAAGTGCGTCAAATAGATCAAAAATATAAATTAATTTAAAACAAAACAAACTTTTGTCATCAAACGCATTAAATATCTTATGATAAAAAGAATATTTATGCTGATTCTGGTAAATTAGTATAAATGTAACTAAAATGTACAAAATGTATTATTTTATGAAAACACAATAGCAAGTGATTTGTAAAAATTTGCACTTGCATTATCCGTATAGTATATGCGAGTATGCTTTAATGTTTGTCTGTAAATTTGATTGTAAGCTAATTATTAATATTATGTTTTAATATTGATACTAGATATTTCTATTTGATTAAATTGACCCACTACTAATAAATTGGACATTTAGTTGCAAATAACATCTATATTTTACTAATAATTATTACGTGATCTCGTTAAAATTATTAGGTGCTCAATTTATTATTATTTCAATATTTTTTAATACTAAGGTAAACTATTTAAAGTTCTTAAAAAAATAACAAAAATAACATATTTAATTTTAAATTTTATAGCGATAATAAATAGTATCAGATTCGAAATTCAATATACGTATATACTTATGCCCATTGCTCATGTATTCGTGTAATTATTTATGAAACATAACGCAATAATCTTTATACGAAATTGTCAAATATCCTTTATGTCTGGTATCAGCCCACAATATGACAAAAAAAGTTGATGTCACGGTTCCCAATTGATACCATTTCTACACTTTTTGGCTACGCTTCTTTGAAATATTAAATTTAATGAATATTCAAGTTTTAAATTTTAAAAATGTTTAGCATTTATTGTATTAAGTTATTTCATAGTCCTATCGAAACCACAATATGTTAATGTATCATCACGGAATAATAATGATTAATTTCTTGTGGTAATTATTGGGACATTGGGAGTACCAGCAGTTTTTTTTTACGTCATTGACAAAACAATTACCCTGATCATCGAAATACATAATAAATATTTTGAAAATGGCACAACGCTTTATTGAATATCTACCAATAACAAATGCTGTTAAATATAAATTTTATCAAAAATTACCGTATTAAATACCTATTATGTTGATTATAATAATAAATATATACTACCCTTTACATATTATTACGTGCGCACAGTCGCACAGTTGTATTTCGTATTTTCAGCGCATCGTATAGACCATTCTCATTATTTTATGAGAATGCTAGTACGGATAATACAATATAACCCACTCGCCACAGCCCGCGATAACCGTATACCGGACTTCAGTGACGGGGCGGAGACCACAGGGGATAGAGTGGATCATTCAATTTTTCATGGTGTTTGATGCATATTTCATTCGGAGGGCGCATTGTTGTGCGAGATCGGTGCGGACAATTGTTTTTAAAAGAACGTGATGGGTCGATCACACGCGAAACGATGATATCCAGAGACGTTAACGGTTAAGCGGGGCACTGTACACAACGGAGTGCGATGGCCGCGCGAGGAAGGAGAAGGGGGGGCTAAAACGTTATTTTTATTATGTACACCACAAAATGGACAATTTTGGTCAGGTAGCTGTTAAAATAGTGAACGGTGCTTATGCGTGTATATGTCGACGGAGTCCCACAGGTCCAATTCAATGTGTGTGCGTGCGTGTGTGTGGCATGTACCTACCCCTTCATTTTCCTCTGCTCGTCAGCTCCTCTACAGCCTTGAACTCACGGTATCATTTCTCGTGTACTCAAATAGTGGTAAGGTCCGGCGTCCCGCCATAATCCAACCATATGACCGGATGCTGATCGAATGACCATATCACCCTAAAGCGCAACGCGCTTATACACTGTATCTGTATAATATGCTACATAATATGTTATATAGTCGTTTTGTCAGCATAATACTACATGTAAATTGTATATACGAGTATAGTGGTCATAACAATAATAATACCAGGCGTGTGTAAAGTGTGAACCATGACGACCTACAACAAACACTACGAACTGGCGAGGTGTGTATACATATATAATCATGTATAATAGACGTACCCATATTAGAGCTATACACACTATATACATTATTCACCGCTTGTATAGTCATTTAGTAATAATAAATAGCTAATACATATACATTAAAACATATTTACACACATACGTATATGTGTGTGCGTGTGCTCAGCGACACATATGCGCCCCCTCGCTGGTTAGAACTACGGACCTCTCTCTGACTGTCATTAACTGATTTACAGGCTGAACCTCATTAATAGAACGGAATGTTTAACTAAATTGTATCACTTTAAATAATTATACGCGGTCCAACTGAGGGGTCAGCCATTATAAATTAACGGCTCTCTCCTAACTCACACACTCCCACTCTATTTAACTCTGCATTTATGTATATGTATTATATTTATACATAAACGTGTATATAGTGTGCGTAAATGTATGAGCAAGTTTATTCACCGACCAAAATCATAATATTATCAGAGATCGAGTTAAAGACTACTATTCGTATTTAGAACCCATCTGACCGGAACTAAAATTATAGAATTTATTTTATAAATTTCCTTGCTAAAAATGTTTCCTATTAAATATCAAATATACACATTGATATGTTTAAATACACACATAATCAGACATAATTAAATATTATATAATACTTTGAACATAATTTTAAGCGCATTTTGTATCGACCAGTTTTGGGTACACCGTTGTTTTTCTTTTTCACTAAAATCATCAAAACACTGGTACCGAAGGAAGTCTAATATGTTGATAATACGAGTACATTTATACGGGTATATAAATAGATTACAACGATAATCGTCATGATTACCGAAATAGTTGTTGTAAAACCAAAAAAAAAAAAAAAGGTGCAAAACGAAAATCAGTCAAAATATATTTGAAATCAGTTCAATAGCTTTATTTTAATTCGAATTAATTATTGAGTCCATTAATATTAATAGTTAAGCATTAATATATTTTACATGCAATTTAATAAAAATTAATGAATTATTCATTTGTTTTAAATTGCATTATTATTATTACTATTTATTTATAATAGCAAACATTAATATTTACAACAAAAGAAAAAATTATTTGACCTTACATTTCTAAATTGATTTCTAAATTTATTTTATAAATGTATTAGGCTATTTAATTATTTAAAAAAACGTTACATCATTGTAGAGAATGATTATAAATTTATTACTATATGGTCATGAATAAATTTCATATTAAATAAAAAAAAATAATTGCTATAGTCACTTCATTTTCATGAACGTAAATAAAAAATTTCAATCGTCATAGATTAATTTTACCTTAATCATTTATACTTACTCGGTTTGACGTATTTTTAAAATCTGTGATAATAAATTATAAGCAACCGGAATGTTAGATAATATTAAATGACAAATGTGTGCATATAATAACTTATCTGTGATGCTGAGATACTACTACTTTATAATTTAAATGCATCACAAATTATATACCTAACGGACAATGGTTATATATGTTATAAAATATTGTAGTTGTATTTTTAATGATTATTAAACCAAGTTTTGTACCAGTTTTTACATACTGCAAACCAAAAACAATAGAATTCAAGCTTTTAACAGTTCTTACATATTAATCATATTATCATTGAATATTTTAAATTCTTTGAAATTTTAGGAAACATTTTTTCGATTATTTGTAAATACCTTGATCATCAAGTTACGTGTATAGCACATGAACATTAAAATATCATAGGTATTATAATGTGGTGGAATATATAGTATATTATAGTTTGTACATTATTTATTGATAAATAAATGCATTGGAATAATTTTATAGTATATATTTTCATAAATGACTGACAGGTGAGTTATTATGTCATTATATCAAACGATTATTGACAGTGGTTACTCAATTAAGTATCTGTTAAAGTGTTAAATGATATTGAACGATGCCAAATATTTTATTTTGTTACAAAAGTTGAGAATTATTTCATATTTTACTTATATTCTGTTTTATATGCACAAGTATTCGTATATACTATCATTGTCCTATTTATAAAAATTAAACAACTTTACTTAACTAATATAAAATCACATTTAAATTGCTTGTTGGTGGTATAGATATTTTATACATATCGCAAACAAAATGTAAATTGTGTACCTATAAAAAAATAATACATAATATGCATAATTAATTAACAAAACTATTTTATTATTTATGTGAAAGTACTCAAATTATTAACCTAAAATTTTAATCTCATGGCTTTCTCACTAAGCGTAGTGTTTAAAAATGGTACGCATACATATAATTATCCTATATAGTTTAGTTATGACAACATTGCATTGTTATCCTTTTTTAAATTATTTTATTGAATTTTTGTCCGTTTTCATTCATAAAAAACAACTATTCATCAGCTGTGCTATGCATTTCCTCAGTTAAACTGATCATTGTCAGCTTAAATTTTGTATTAAGTTAATAATCATCACTAGTTAAACTTAGTAGTCGGATGGCTTATCAGTGAAAAATTATTTTTAATTTAAACAATTAAAACCTATAAGAAGCCTTTTTTTTACACTTTCAAACCTTAGATTTAAATATCAAAAATGTTATGAATTATTTCTTACAAAATAATTTAAAAATTATCGCAGTTTATTCAAAATTTTAAATTTAAACACTTATAAAACAATGTCGCTACAATATATTTTTGATAATTTTCAATAAGTAAAAAAACAATATATAAAAACTTAATATTAAATTTCATGTTTTTTGACCCAACAAAAAATGAATTATCGACGTTTATATATAAAAAAAATGTTCTTTAAAATGTATATAAATAGCTCAAAAAAAGTAAAATATATAAAAAATGCTGACATGAAAATTTAAGTTACTAAATAAAACAATTTATAAGATAAATACAGGGAATTTTTTAACCTCCCCATCCCCACTTCTTACAAGTAACAACTAAACCCAATTTGTTACAGAAACAACTCTCAATGTTGAAAATTAAAGCATTTTTATTACCCCAAAGTTAAATGTCACACTGCAAAAAAAATACACATATTGTTGTAAAATCAATACTTATACATTCATTATTCCTCTTTGAACCAAAAAAAGTGGAATTTCGAATAATTAAATATATTTAATATTTACAAGTTTTGGTATAAAGTTACGGTAAAAAATGTATAACAAGAGTCCTATAATTAAGACGTGTTGAGTTGACCTCTATAAGCCAATGAATTATCTCTGTTTGTTGACTTTCGTGGAAAATCACAAGCACCCACAATGATTTACGCGATGTTCAAACCCTTTGTAAACTTTACCATGCACGTGCATTGGCCAGTTTTACAAAACTGCTTAATTAAGTTACGTGTTAAAGTGTCCTTATAAGTTTGTTTCATACTACGTGTAATTAATATTCGTCCGATGCATATATTATAACTATAAGAAGTTAATCAACATTCAGCTTATAAAATCTCATTAAATATTTTACTTAGTATAATATAAATTATAATGGTTTTAGTATTTTTCAAGTATTTATTTGTCTATAAATTGACTTTTAAGAAAATAAAAAAATATTTAAGAATATGATTTTTAAACTAATACAATTTCAATTTCATATACTTAAACACGACATTTTTTCATTGTGAAAACGAAAATATGTTTTTGGTTATTTCAAATACTTTTATTTACTTACCTATGTCCCATATTACTTATTAGATATAGAGCTACAACGAGTTTATCGTAACTTTGGTTTTTATTTTCCAGACAATAATAATTAAGTCCCGCCTTTTATAGTTATATATATTATAACGAAATGGACAAGCGTTTTCTTGGTGTTCCAATTACTTTTTCGCACGAACTACAGCATACGCTCCCAAGAGAAAAGACTACGGTAGACCACTGATGCCATTTTTTTTATCTACGAGACTATTCCATACGTGGACAGTATGTCCGACAATGTTGTTTATGATATATTTTATAAGGGTTCACCGCGACAATATTGCCCAGTGGAGTTGAGAAACGAATGTGCGAGGATAAATTTCCAAATAAAAGGTACAGGTACTACGCGTAATTCAAAAACGAATGAAATAAGTAAGTAAAAATAAAATAAATAAAAATGTAAGGAAGGCTATACGTGTCCAATGTGAGATATTTTAAGAGTTTCGAGTTATTTAAAAAGTTTATTCACTTTCATGTATAGAACATATTATATAAAGAAGATATACACTATACTGCAGTATACACAATATGCACATATATTTATTTATTTATTATATCTGCAATATTGCACGCCTGGCGATAATACCTTTGGAAATCTCAATATTTTTTTACAGAACAAAATACTTATTTAAAGCCAAAACGCTCAAATATATAGAAAGAATAAAATAAGAAACCAATATATTATTATAGAATACGAAAAATAAATCTTGTTTTTGAATTTAAGCACCATTTGTTATAAATGTGTAATATATTGTAGATAGGTTGTTGAAAAAGAATAAGTAAATATGTGTGCACACTTTTATTTGATAGTTAAGGCTATTATTTTGTATTAAAGTAGTCAGTAAAAAATTAGTTAATTAATTTAGTCAATTAATTAAAAAGCTAATAAAATAAAAGTATACAAACGAATTTTTGGACTAAAAACTTATTAATATTTTGTTACATATTTTATGTCAAATAAACACTGCGGTAAAATAAAAATAATATTTTTGAAAAAAAAAACTAATAGTTAGTCAACTAATTTTTTTATTTTACTATGAACATTATTCATAAAGTTATTTTAAATAATATACTTTATATAATCACAACTTACTGGATTACACACGAATATTGATTTACATCAACGTTATACATATATACTATATATGACAATTTTAAACTTTATATAAGGTAGGTAAATGATACATTTACATATTTTCTCAACTGATACCTATTTATATATTTTCTTTTAAATATTATAAATACTAATAGTACATAATAATTAGTTTATTAAATTTACAAAAAAAGTATTTTTAACCCTCTTAACCAATAAATTGTTTTT
Organism: Melanaphis sacchari; assembly: GCF_002803265.2. NCBI lineage: Eukaryota > Metazoa > Arthropoda > Insecta > Hemiptera > Aphididae > Melanaphis > Melanaphis sacchari. The sequence goes on from NW_020270588.1 coordinate 2,030,062, forward strand.
CTAATATTTAAATAATACACGTACTCAATGTACTCATATTTCATTATTATAATATCATAACATTCTAAAAAATACTCGAGGAAACCACATTCTAAGTAAATGATACATTTACAAATTATTGGGTGATTAAAGCGTATACTTAAAATATGAAATATTTAAATTTAACAGAAAATCAATGTCATAAAATTTTTTTTTTTTTTTTTAAGTTATTACACATTTTTATTAAACAATTTTTCAACAGTTAATTATACACTTTAAAATAATATATTGTTTTATAGACTCTCTAGTGAATTAAGTAATTTACTTACTTCAACTTAATAATAATATAGTGTACACAGTCTTATAAATCATTAAAAAAATAATATTTAAATAGTTTTTTTTGAGGGGTTTGAACAATATTATAGATAACTATTTAAGAAAAAAAAATGTAAACTAAATGCATATTTTGAATAATTATGTGACTTTAGTTTGAATAATTTTATATTTTAATACTTTTCTCAAAGAAAGATAAATGTATTTTGTAAATTATAAGCCTACTGGTTTTAATAAAATAATTTAAAAACTATAAACCATAAATATATAGGTAATCAATATTAATTAATATTTAATGATGTATTTTTTTTTTATTCAAAAACATTTTATTAACAGAATCACATATTTAATGAGTAATAACCATAATTCATTATACAATACGTGCTATACATTGTTAAAAATAATTTAATTTCAAATATAATACTAGGTAGTTATCAAAATATATCTATAAGCATGTACCTTTTATGAATAAATAACTAACTCAATTCGCTTTTTTAATAACATATTTCTTATAATCTTAAAGTTAAAAATAATATTTTTTTTTAGAATACTAAGAATAACAAAATTTCACTTAAACTACTAAATTAACAAAATTTAAATACTTTAAATAATAAATGTTAGCTTGCTGTTTGTTCAAAAAAAAACTATTTAATTGATTTGCTAATGTCATAATTTTAGTTTTATAAGTTTATTTTTTCACTGTATTTTAAGTTATTGAATATAAGCATTTTTGATTTAGGTATTTTTCTTGTACTTTTAAAACTTAGAAAAATAATTACATATTTGGTTGTTCCTTTTAAACCATGAAATTTCATACAAACTTATTTAATGTTTAGATGATAATCTTCTTAAATAAATAATTAAATAAATAAATAATTAAAAATATTTTATAAATATTTTTGTTTAAAAATGTTTTAATTTTAATTAGTAACAATATTTGTTTGATCTTTTTTTACACTTAATGTGTGCATCAGATATCTATTAAATATTATATTAAATATAAATAGTATTTAATGTTTAACTATTATTTTAGAATACATTTTTTCCCCAATAAAACTTATCAACCCCAGTTTATACATAAGAGTTATATATATTTACAAAAAACGAAAAGCACAGTTTAAGAATTTTTGTCTATCTGCGATTTGTTATTCGTACTGCAATGTTCTTATATTTTTATGTCGAAGAATGTTATTATATGTATATTATGTATAAGAACAATAATTTACGATTTTATGACGATGAACTTATCTCAAATTTATCTTCAGACAGTCAAGTATATAATTACAAATAAGCTCATTACACAATAGTAAAGTTAAATTAATAGTTTAATCACTTATATTATTTATATACTTGCGATGTTTAATAATTATGTATTTCTTAATTTATCACAGACAATTTGGTTTGTGAAAATTTAAAATTTCGTAAGAGTATAGAATCATACTAATAGCAAAATTAACTTTTTTTTTTTATATTGATACTTATTCTTTTATGAATTTTGACAGTGTTTGTTTCCCAGACATTTTTAATAGTCAAATTATCACTTTTTTGGATCACCATACTTTATGAATAATTACAACCCTTTTAATTTTCGAGCAAATAAATTAAAAATATGAGCATTAATAATTTAAGCTATTGAGGTAGAACTGATTTATTTCATATTACATTTTTATACAAATAATATATTCAGTATTATCATTGTCATGAACAATATATGTTTGTACTTTTCCAATAAGTTATGGAGGATCTATTTATCATACTAATGCAACATATGAACATTAGCAAATTATAAGTTAACTAACTCATAGGAACTATTTCTTAGTGCTATAAATATTTATTCGATTTTCTCAATAAACACCACTATTATTCTCATAAATTAATTAACTATTAATTTTTGTTTAAACAGCGAAAAATATTACAACATTAATATATAATATTCTAAGAGTACAAAGTTAAAGATATTTAAACATTATTTTCAATTAACGTCTAATATGAGACTTTTAAATTAATTAGATATAATACTATGTATTCTAACAGACAATATTTTAGTATTATAACCTAACCTGAACCTTAGATTCTAGGGCAATAAAACTAAAAACAGAATCAAACCACTTCAATTACAATAAAATAAAATAATTATAGTTTGTCTAGTAAGTATAATTTTAAGGGATCAATGACATAAAATTACAATGAATCTAAAAGTATAAAAAAAAAAAAATAAAAAATAGATAAACAAAACTTTTGCCATTTTATAAGTTGTATAAAATGTAAATAGATTAATTTACTTGATGTTAATAATTAATGCTATTAAATTCTAAAAAATATTAGAGAACATACAAAGCCACAATAACATACAAATCATGTTTTAGTCAATAATTTTTAGATTATATTCATTATACTTGTTTCAAATTTATATTATACTCATTACAGAAATATAATCAGTACAATGTCTAACAAATTGGTACCGCTTGTAGGTACGTATCTTTTTGACAAGATGACATTAGGCTATAAACTCGCATTAATATCAACTGAAGAAAAAGGCTACTATATCGATTATAAACATATAATCACTTCATAACAACTAAGAAACAAATGTTTAAGTTGTATTGTGATATTTTTTATTTTATTATTTTTTTTTTTGGTTTTACTTTTTAATAATATTATGTTAAAATAATTAAGTTTAAATAGTAATAAATCGGTGTATGCATATAATGTGTATGATAGCATTGAATTGTTAATAATTATTTATGATCAATACATTTTTAACTTAATGCTTTTGTCCATAAAAATCTTATATTCAATAACGTACAAGATGCATTGTTAAAATTTAACTGTATAATAATAACTCATTTACTCCACATAAAGTATAACTTATGTGGGTAAATAATTTTAAATTGCTTCGTAACTTAATCTATACAAACAATTGTAATTTATTTGATTTGAATAAAAATATATCCTCCATAAATTATAAAAAAAACATAAACATCTAATGATTAATTATGCTGCATAACTGCATATTAAGTTTATGTGAGATAATAAATGTCCTGTACCTAATGAATAATGATACAGCTCATATTATTGTAATGAAAACATAGTAAGTTTTGTTCAAATATAATGTACCTGAACATAAAAACACTACAAAATCGTTTCTATATCCGGAGCTCCGCAAAAACTAGGACCGAATGAAAACGTGTCGAAGTGCGATTATTGTTTTCAAGCAAATATGTAGGTATAGAGTCTAGACACTATCTATACAAACTGTCTGCAACAACTGACCGCGGGAGCGGATAGCCGGACCGTCAAAATATCTCGAGTAGATTATGTTATTAATTTATTATTAAGATTTGACAGAGAGGTTTGTTGTCTGAACCTCGTTTATTTATTATTTTATTGTTCCGAACTCCGATGGAAATAATACTTGTCGACTCCTGGTCTAGACGAACGTCGCATGTGAAAACCGCCACAGCGCTGTTCATGCACAAGCGACCGCGGTCCGGGTCTTTTGAAAATTTAATTAACGGTGGCGACCGCGGCAGTTAGCCTCCGAGGAATATAGAGTGAATGGACAGTAGTGGACACTGGTCATTTCGTGTGCACATACACACACACACGCGTGCACACGCACATTTGTAAATATACATAACACAAGTAACACATTTATACATTATATTATGATATATAATAGTTGTTTAATAGTGTAGTTGTAGTAGATGTACAACGTCACGTCGACACGTCGACACTGTAATACAATATCAAATAATAGTACACGCAGTATACGTATATGTAAATATATATGTCCGTATACACGCATACATCTCATCATTTCAGTTATCTCGAGTCGCAGTTGCGTTTTGGATCCGTTCGTTTAAAAGCTGCACGAAAACCTCGCGACGACAGCAGCGACTAATATTATAAAACAATACGTATAATAAATGTATTTCCGACGACTGCGACGTCGACGACGACGATATTCCCAGTCGCGTGGTGGCCAGCTATTAATTTTCGATTAGCGTAATGCGCTTAGGGAGCGAAAACTGTCCGCTGCCGCAGCCGTTCACCCGTCGGGTTTCCGTCGGCCAATAATAATAATAATAATGCGATTAAAAACGATAAATTTACCGGCAGCAACGCAGACGGACCAAGACGGTCTTCTGGTCACTCCCTCTCTCCATCGCCCCTCCACGACTGCTTTTATATTAATATAATATTATACAGTCTTGTCCTCGGGAAATTCGACCGAATATTTACATAATATTTATCTGTATACATATATATATATATACCTCGTGGATAGAACAAGGTGGAGTTGCGGTATGTATAGTTCACGGCGTACCGAATGGCTTAGTGCAAATCGCCTAATCATTGCCCACAGAGCTTTACTAAAGACATCGTATAATATTATATGTAAAATATCGATTTGCTCTGTACTTAATTTTGTATTGCAATTTAAATAGTATACATTACAATGGTCAGTGATTTAAATGTTCACCGAAATATTTATAATTATTTAATGATCTAAAAATGTATATTTAATATATACTTTAATATATGCTTTTATATACAAGTATATACTTTTGATATAATGAATTTTAATGTAACGAGGTTTCGATATATCGAATTTTTTGCTCGATCCCTTGAAATTCATTATACCATAGGTTTACTATATTAATTATTTACATGTGGTAACCTCAGAGGTAAAATTTAACAGCAATTTAAAATGTAAGAATAACAAAAAAAAATTGAATTAAAGGTTTAAAGTACACAAGTACAGTTACGAATTATTGGATTTTTAAATGTGAAATTCACAAAGCAAACGATATCTATATTTATTTTTTTAAATACAATAAATTATAATCAAATTAAAATGAAAAATTGTAATACAAAAATAATAATAATATAGGTATATTATGTCAGAAGTGTTAGTTATGAGTTTACCATTCTATCATGTCTTTGTGTTTATTTGTTCTATTTATCTATTATAATATTATTAGAATGCATTTTTTTTTTCTATTTTAAGTGCTTTTATTTGAAACATTATAGCATAACAATTACAAATAAGTGAAACAAAAATACATTAGAATACATTTTAAATATTCTTTTATGTAATTATAAAAAATAAAAATACTAATAATCTACTACCATGTGCCAATTGGGTGTAAAGAAAGACAAGGTTGTACTATACATCAATAAATAATTAATGTCATCTTTATTTTTTGTCCGATTAACATATTGTTAAATAAAGATTTTTATTGCTAGTAGATTTTGTATACGCGTGGTAGAAAAATATTATACAGTTTATCATGATGTATTATTTAAAGATGTGTTATATTTTATATTCGTTTTATATTATATTGAAAATTGTAGGTTAGGTTCATGGCCACTGGTCACTCTACCTCTAAATAATATTATTATTATCTTAATATATTGCAGAGAAGAAGGTGATATATGCCTATTCAATGAAGTTTTACAGGAAACTAAAAGAAACACCCACTATCCCTTGTGACTGTAGCAGGTAAGTAAATTCAATTTTATTATGAATATATTATAATAATATAATAGGTAGATAGGTACTATAAAGTGGCAAGCGACAGTTGTAGTCATTGCAAAAGTGTGAAGAAATAATAATGGTTAGTCAAATTTACAACATACCATTATACACGTAAATAGCAAACAATATTCAAACAGGGTTTTCCATAAGTAATAGTTATACTCATATTATAAGTGTATATATTATAATAAATTGTATTTCATTCAAACATATAATATATAAACCAATAAAATCCTTTTAAATCAATAACTACAACAAGCTTAAAATATGTATATACCTACTGATATGAAATTAATCAAAGTGATTATTTTAACAGTTTCATCAACTTAAAAATATTATTGAATTTAAAAATAAATGTTTAACATAAGACACAATTTGAAGTCATTATTATTTTTATCCAAACAATCTTAAAAGTGTTTCATAAAACACTTGTACTTTTATTGGTACTTTATTCAAAAGAAAAATGTTTTTCCAAGGGATTTGATGTATTATAATTTAATTTTGAACTATAATATTAGTTAGGTATATTTTAGGTTTTTAAAGATTAGATAAAAAGCGTAGATAACTGACATTTTATGGGATACTTTACTCCAGATTTATATGCACATTGATTTTTTTTTTTTTTTGACAGTTTATTGTTGATAGTTGTAGGTGTAATGTTTATAATGAGTTATTCAGAAAATAATATATAAAAAAGAGTTTATAGTGCATATTTTAGAAATAATATCATATTTAAAAATGGTTGCGTATTTTGTAGAAAAGTCATTTTTATTTTGATAACTAACTTTTTTCTAATGTACCTACCTATATAAAATACAATTTCTCAAGATAAATTATAAAAACCTTTGTAGGTACTTACAAAAATTTATGATTTATAGATTTATATATATTATATTAAATTCTTTTAAAATTATATTTGTATTACTTATATTTTTCACAGTAGATAACATCTAACTTAATAAGTCACATCTAATCTGTGATTGTTGTATTCGTTTATTACACAAATATATTAATATATTATATTCTTATAAAAAAAATTGACAATGCATATAATATATTTATTATTATATTTTTTGATTTTTGTTATCAGAAGTAAAAAACATTGAGACTATACTAATATTAAATTATTAACCTTAACTATAAAAAAAAATGTGTCATATTATAATATATCTAAACCAAAAATTTAATTATTTTAATTATATGTAAATAGGTTAAAAATAATTAGACTATTTTGAAATACATATGATGTTTAAAAAATTATAATTTAAATGTTTTCTTAATTTTTTATTTTTTTGAAAATTACGAGAATTTTTTTACTTTTGGAGTACCGACTATATGAAATTTTCTACCAAAAACTGCCTTCAAATTTAAAAATTGGAGCATTTTTACTGCTTCAAAAAGCAGACTTCTAAAAAAAAATCAGACACATTATTTTAAACTCAATGTATTGCTCCACTCAAATTATAAAATATAATAATGTATTAATATATACTGACATTCAAAGAAAGAAGTTAAAATTTTATTTTATAATAACTTTTATCAAAAAAAATAAAATATAATGTAGATAAATAAGTACCGCTTTGGTTATGCAATAAGTATCTAGTGTATATTGTCATTAAGTAGAGTATAAGATGCGTTAAGTATTTTAATTTAATAATAAATCATTGCATACAAAAAACAATTCTGGTTGGAGTTGATATTAGTATTACAGTAGGTTGAATTATGTTTTTCTAAACACTGAATTTATTATATTATCAATCGTTATGATAATTGATAATATAAAAGTATAAAAGTTTACAGTTAACACATACACTGTTATTATTAACTTAAATCATTTCGCTCAGAATTCAAAACAATATCAATAATGTTAATATTTTTCGAAATAATGAATATTTACGTATTTTCAAAAGAATCATAATATATACCTACTGTTCAAATGTGTGCTACTGAGATAAGGTCCCTTGGTAAACACTGTATAAATAAACCACGAATTATAAATAAATTATTTATATAGTATAAATTATTTATTAAATATAATTAAAACTGGTTACGTAGAATGTGTGATTAAAATTAATGACTGGCTTAATTCAACAAATCTTAGCAGCATATGCGATAAATACATTTATTTTTAAAAGTTATAGCTTTTAAAAATGTCATATTACTTATGACTTAAAAATAAATAAAACAGTTTTTAATTATTTTTTTTTTATTGTTTTCAATTATTCATCAGGCTAACAAACATTTTTTCCCCGCACTCGAAATGTTTCACAAGTTAAAACTCCAGGGAACTTCAATTAAAAGTTTAAATCACACCCTTGATATCTACATAGCATAATCAACCCCGTGACAAGTTAATGAACTTTTAACAACAAAATATCACTTGAAAAAATTATGGTATATTAAAATAACTTTTCCTTTAATTTAGATTTTAAAACGATTATTACAATCGTATAAAAATAAGAATAATTAAACTGGTAATTAACTTACATTTTAAATTTATTAAAATATAAATAACTATAAAATGTATAGGTTCATACGAGTTGCTACAGTTCAACTCATTCAAATATGATTATATAATCAACACATTATTTATTGTATACACAGACAGATCTAATGATAGAAAACTCGTTAAATATTAGACTTTTCGACTGATCAATTTTTTTCATACAAATATACGATATAGACAACCTTATTAATCAAACTTCCTTTTTCTTAATAATACAATTATTAAAAAATTCAAGTATACTTAAAGATAAATCATCTAGATATGAGTTTTTGATATTTTTTTCGTAGAGAAACACTCCATTAAAATATTTTTGAAAATAATTATGATAATTGTATAGTGTATTAATGTATACCAAATACAGAAGGGCTTAAAAAATGATAATATAAAATTATTTTAGAAATAGACTTTTATTAATTTTTACACCATTGCCAAAAAAAAATGTGTGAGATATGATCAAGTAGGCCTCCTTGTGGTGCACTCTGGAAGATGCCATACAGACTGGCTAGTAATTTTAGCTAACCGTAACTTTAAACTGGAAGGAATTGTACTCCAGAATCTATGCATCTTGTATGCTTCCCTTGATAAGGAATTATGCTGTGTCTACTTAAAGACTATATTTGAAAATTGTTAAGATTTTAGGTACCCTATGAAGATAAAAACTCTTGACTTTAAATTACAATCCACCGTTTCAACTGTAAATTATTTATTGGATAATTTTTTCTGAAAAGTTGACGTATTCAAACAAGTACCTTTTGAACTACATATGTAAGTTTATGTACACCTAGAATAATATACCCATGACAATGGGCTTAGAAAATAAACTGAAAAATATCCCCAAAAAATGCAAACGAAGCCCTACACGAGTTAGTACATATCTATCTCTTGGCGAGCATACCTACGCCTATAGATGCAAATATAATAAACTCCAATTTTATAATTTTGTAAAACCGTTTTTAAGAAATTCTATTCTTGGTATAAATGTTTTATTAACTAAAAAACTAATCTTTCAAATTTTATATTAGGTATATCAACATTTTTAAAAAAAATATTCGCTAAATAATATACAGTAAAAAGGGGGTTCTCATTTGAAAAATAAAATCGTGTTTAATTACAGGACACTCCTCATAATAGTCTTTTTGTAGTAAAAAAATGTCTCAAAACTTTGAAAAATATGTTCTCTGGGTAGCTATATTAATTTAAGTAATATAATAAATGACATTTTTAATAAATACCTATTAAAAAATTCTAAAAATTAGAATTTTAATGAAATTATTATTAAATGAAAAATGAAGATGATCATACTTAATAAATTGATGATAACAATAAATAATCTATATATATATATAAATAAGTCCCTATTTTACATTGTTACTGCATCGCATTCGAACAGCTGAACTGATTTCGCTAATATTTTTTTTTTGTTGTACATATCGTCACGAGAAGATTTTTATGTAAAAAAAAAAAGAAAGTCGCACAAAAATTAGTAATTAAATAAAATAAAAAAATATATACAAAAAAAAAAGTAAAATAAAATAAAAAACTACATGCCGTTATCATATTAAATTAATAAATATATTTATTCACATTTACAACAGAGGTTTTAATAGTACAATGCAATATTACTTTGTTTGCATCATTACGTTTTATTTCGTTTTTAACGGAGTTTTACATAATTACATAAATTAAAGATATATAATAAATAAAATAGTAATTTTTTTAACCTCAATTTTTTTTTATAAAATAGTTAATTTATCTTTTTTTAGTGTACATTTCACAGTTGATTCAAGTGGAATTGTATAGTGAGTTTTTACTTTTTTGATAATATGTTTGTTCATCATAGTTATTTGATAACTATCACGCTTAATATTAAAAGTTTAAAATTAATATGGAGATTTAGTAAGTTTTGATAGAGTATTAATTTATTTATTTTTTTGAAATTACACCAATTAGACAAACTTAATTTTCAGAACTTGCAGTATTACAAATTAAAGATATATAAGAGTAAGTCAAACTGACAATCAACGCGAAACGCGGAATAAAGTTGAACGGAATCGATAGCATCGAAATCGATAGTAAAGAAATGTTGCGTTTAACCCAATTTAATTATTAAGTGGTAATAGATTAGGTACTGTTCACAGAAAATTGTTACTATATTAGACCAATAAACGTTGTATGTTGCGCGAACGGTCAAGTCAAATTGACACCATTAGTAACACTACATTCATTGGTTTCCGGAAATGGGCCAAATTTCAAACATTTTTTGACTCATATCCAGCAATAATAGTTTATTTTTTTTTAATTATTCCAATTCGAATTCAATGTTCATAGTTAAGACAGGACAACGTCTGTTGGGTCAGCTATTTTTTCTTATAAAAGTTAATTGTGTTAAGAAATCACATTAAATTCAATAACAGAGATTTCACAATTCTAATAGTAAGTGAGATTTAAACACTGTTCTAAAGCCATGCGGATAAGATGAATGATAAAAATAAATTAATAAATTTTGATAGAATCTATAAGTTTTATAGTCACAGAACATTGATATTTTCTACAATCTTCAGTATAATAAATTAAAGAACAAAATAAATATTATACACATGAATACTAATTCGTAATTTTGTCGTAATGGACAAA